>NC_083467.1:27919001-28001501 GCF_030014155.1 Tachysurus vachellii
TCTGCTTGAATTCTGCAAGCCGTGGCATGTAGCACGTGCTGCATAAGGAATGCTAAGCTAAGAACATATGACACTCACATGCCAGCTCTTCTAGGAATGTTACTCTCACCAGGGAAACCATCGACTTCATACAAAATAAACAAACAAAAAAATGTTTAAATGTAAATGTTTGCTCAGGAAATTAAATTGGCTTCATAATCGTATCCAGGCTAATGAATTATAACAAATAAAATGTATAACCAATTAAAAATAAATAAACAAATAAATAACAAATAAAAAAATATATTAAATTGTATTAATAGTTTACAGTTTAATTAACAGTTTTTTTTACTTTTATTTTTATTTTTTTTTACTACCAACCAAACAAACACAGGATTCTTCTTGAGAGCGAAAACAGTGAAACAGTGAAAACAGATAAATAAGGACTTCCTATGACCACAGATGACATAGCAAAATTTCACTCTCCCTCTCTCATTCATTTTCTACCGCTTATCCGAACTACCTCGGGTCACGGGGAGCCTGTGCCTATCTCAGGCGTCATCAGGCATCAAGGCAGGATACACCCTGGACGGAGTGCCAACCCATCACAGGACACACACACACACTCATTCACTCACACACTCACACACTACAGACAATTTTCCAGAGATGCCAATCAACCTACCATGCATGTCTTTGGACCGGGGGAGGAAACCGGAGTACCCGGAGGAAACCCCCGAGGCACGGGGAGAACATGCAAACTCCACACACACAAGGTGGAGGTGGGAATCGAACCCCCAACCCTGGAGGTGTGAGGCGAACGTGATAACCACTAAGCCACCGTGCCTCCTAATCAAAATTTGATCATGTTAATTTCTGCAATTGCAAAATCTTGAAAAATTGTGAAACGAGTTTCATTGCTAGAGGATTTAGCGCATGATGTGCTTAGGTTTTATTTTTTTTTCTCACATTGTGAACTAAATCCATCAAATATAAATCTTGAATTTTGCATTTTATTAATGTTTATATTATACTAAAATAACCTTCTGTTCTATGTCCATGTTCTGTAAAGCTGCTTTGAGACAATGTCCATTGTAAAAAGCGCTATAGAAATAAACTTGAATTGAATTGAACTTTTGTTCATAAAGGTTCTTTAGGGAAGTTCTTTATTCTTGGAGGTCTCTTTCAATGGTTGTTTTTGTGGTTGTTTTGTGTTGTTGGTTGTTTTTAGTACTTTTGTTTAGTGGTTATTTTGAACATTTTTGTGCCCAATTGTGGTCGTTATTCTCAAAGAAGGTGTTTGCTGGTTGTATTAGTGGTTGAATTCAGTATGAATTTTTGTTTATTTTTGGTTGTTGTTTTTGGTGGTTGTATTCAAGAGGTCATTTATTTGTTGGTTGTTTTGAACCACATGGTTGTATTATTTCTGAGGGTTGTTTTGAAGTGCTTGTTTTCAGTGGTCATTTTTGGAGGTTACGTTTCATGTTTGTTTTTGGGTTGTTTTTGGATTCTATGTGGAGTAAAAGTTTAAAATGTTGGAAAATACATATGCGCTACAAAATGGTTTTGTTTTAATCCGGTTTAAATCCCAGGACTCCGAGTAGAACACCGTTGGGTTTGATTCTTGCCCCGCTAATGCATGCACTGTGTTATCTCTGATTTGTAAGAGGCTTGGAATGAAAGTGAAATGAATCATCCTTGAGTAAACTGCAGTCTTTCAGCAGATGGGTATGTATCGATCAGCAAGCCATTTACTAGATCCCCTTGAACACACAGTTGCCTGTGTTATCTTTATTCCACCTATCATGCAGATCCAACTCTTGCTCTATGCTTCTCGAGTAAAAGTTCTTCAGTAAGCTTCTAAATCAAGAATCTCACCATTGCTTGATGTGTAATGGAGTCCTGTATGCTTTATTTTACCTACCGCAACAGTGGGAAGCTTGTGTTGAGCAGCAGCTTATGGAGAGCATTATTATAAATCCCTACCCATAGACACTAATGGCTAGAGTGGTGAATAGCGCTCTGCCTCCAGGCCTCCTCAGTGTGCAATGCGTGGCCCTAATGCTCCTTTGTTATTGCGCCTCTTTGTGCTCAAGTCGACTGGTGCTGCCTTTGAGTCTCTTATGAAGGCCATCAGAGGCACGGCGCAGCCCCACCTCTCCGAATATTCCCTCTTCACCCCGATTTCTCACGGGAAGCGACGTGGGATGCCAAACAAGGGCCTCATTGATCGGGACAGACGACCCCCAGGAAAATAGGGGTAATGGTCCTTGAGATAATCTATTTCAAGTAAAACCGAGGAGGCAGTGGGACGATGTTAGGTCTGAAGAGCTACAATTTCCCTTTTTTCTGTTCTTTTGTCAGCACAAGGGTCAAGGCCACATGATGATGAAAAAGCTAAAAGAGAAAACAATTCTCTATACCAAATGATGTATCAGGGATCTTCAGAGATTCTGTAGTAACAGTTGACATCTCCTTTCTTTGTTGCACACAGGCATATCACTCATTCTTCTATGGTCTTGTAGTCTTCACTGAGTCGTTTATATATTTCTGATCTCTAAGCTGACTTCTAGCTCTTTATTTGCTGTTTTGTTTTTTTTTCCCACCTGCGGTTTTGTAAAAGAAAGCATGAATTACGAGTGGGACAAAAGCTTGGCCAAATTTGTCATTCTTGTGCATTGTGATTTTTAGATTATCATACTGATGGGCAATAGATTTTAAAATAAAGTAAAAAAAAAAGCACAGAATGCCAGGCAAACTCTACTATTATGCCACTATTATATAGCCTGTAAACAACAGCAACGTACCTAACAGTATAATGTTTATTAAAGACAAAGGAAGCACTAGACTAGCACTTTTCTTTAGTCTTCTTATAATCATTCATTCATTCATTCATTCATTTTCTACCTCTTATCCGAACTACCTCGGGTCACGGGGAGCCTGTGCCTATCTCAGGCGTCATCGGGCATCAAGGCAGGATACACCCTGGACGGAATGCCAACACATCGCAGGGCACACACACACTCTCATTCACTCACGCAATCACACATTACGGACAATTTTCCAGAGATGCCAATCAACCATGCATGCATGTCTTTGGACCGGGGGAGGAAACCAGAGTACCCGGAGGAAACCCCCGAGGCACGGGGAGAACATGCAAACTCCACATACACAAGGCGGAGGCGGGAATCGAACTCCCAACCCTGGAGGTGTGAGGCGAACGTGCTAACCACTAAGCCACCGTGCCCCTTCTTATAATCAATGACATTATATTCACTCAGTTAGTAACGACTTCAGGAAATCTAGCCACAGGTGTTGCAAGCCAGTGACTTCTGTGCCAGTCCCAAGCCCTGGTAAAGGGAGGGTTGCGTCAGGATAGGGGATAGGGACGGGGTAGGGTACGGGATACGGGATAGGGACATGGTAGCCTAGTGGTTAAGGTGTTGGGCTACCAATCGGAAGGTTGTGAGTTTGATTCCTACGTCCACCAGGTTCCCATTGCTGGGCCCCTGAGCAAGGCCCTTAACCCTCAATTGCTCAATTGTATAAAAATTATATATGAGATAAAAATGTAAGTCGCTCTGGATAAGGGTGTCTGCTAAATGCTGTAAATGTAAATGCATCCGGCATAAAACGTGCCAAATGTAAACATGCGAGTCGTCACCTTTCCAGGTAGAGGAACACTTGGAAAGGTGGAGGACTGCTCCGGAAAGAAGAGGAATGAAAGTTAGTCATAGTGAGACTGAATACATGTGTTTGAACGAGGGAGAGGGAAGTAGAACAGTGAGGTTACAGGGGGCTGAGGTCAAGAGGGTGCAGGAGTTTAAGTATTTGGGGTCAACTGTCCAGTGTGGAAGTGTGGAAAAGAGGTAAAGTGCAGGTTGGAGTGGGTGGAGAAAAGTGTCAGGAAAAGTGTGTGACAGGAGAGGGTCAGGAGTGTTGTGTGTGTGACAGGAGAGGGTCAGGAGTGTTGTGTGTGTGACAGGAGAGGGTCAGGAGTGTTGTGTGTGTGACAGGAGATGGTCAGGAGTGTTGTGTGTGACAGAAGAGTGTCAGGAGTGTTGTGTGTGTGACAGGAGAGGGTCAGGAGTGTTGTGTGTGTGACAGAAGAGTGTCAGGAGTGTTGTGTGTGTGACAGGAGAGGGTCAGGAGTGTTGTGTGTGTGACAGAAGAGTGTCAGGAGTGTTGTGTGTGTGACAGAAGAGTGTCAGGAGTGTTGTGTGTGTGACAGAAGAGTGTCAGGAGTGTTGTGTGTGTCAGGAGTGTTGTGTGTGACAGAAGAGTGTCAGGAGTGTTGTGTGTGACAGGAGAGTGTCAGGAGTGTTGTGTGTGTGACAGAAGAGTGTCAGCAAGCATGAAAGGAAAGGTGTAGAAGACAGTAGTGAGAGTAGCTCTGCTGTATGGGTTAGAGACTGTAGCAGTGAGGAAAAGACATGAGGCAGAGATGGAGGTAGCAGAGATGAGGATGTTGAGGTTCTTTTTAGGAGTGACGAGGACGGACAGGATTAGGAACGAGCACATCAGAGGGACAGCTCAGGTTGTCTGTTTTGGGGACAAGGTCAGAGAGACTAGATCGAGATGGTTTGGACATGTACAGAGGAGGGAGATGGTTATATTGGTATATGAGGTCAAGAGGAAAGTCAGAAAAGATATATATGGAAGTGTTAAATGAGGACATGACGGTAATTGGTGCGATAGTAGAGGATGCCGAGGATGGAGTTGGGTGGAAACAAATGTTTCGCTGTGACGACCCCTAATGGGAAAAGCCAAAGGTAGTAGAAAAAGAAGAAAAAGTAACAACTTCAGAAGATAGCTCTTGAGTTGCAGCACAAATAAAATTCTGGAATAATATACTGAAAGGATTTTGATGGAATGCGTACTCTCAGGTTTTGTGCATAAAGGCCTGGACCCCTGCTTTGCCACGGCACCGCTTATTTATATCTTGTTATATCCAACTCAGCTCAACTCACCTCTAGATTTGTTGGCCATATGGTGACATGTGTTGCCTTTTTCAGTAGATTCGTAAGTGAGTCATGTTGTCCTAGCAGACCCTCCGCATGACTGACCCTGTACCCTGAATAGCCCCTGATACCATAATGCCGAGAATCACAGCATCAGGAGGTCATGCCTCATTTACCAGCATCCCGCTAAACAACAATCAAATGACTCAGAGCAGGCAAGAGAGAGCGAAAGAGAGAAACAGACAAAGATTTTTACTTAATGGGTTCAGTGGCCTCCGATTAAGTGCGGGTCTGTAGCCAGATATTTATATTGACTTTTGCCAGAGCATTTGGTCTGCTAGCAGAGCCGAAGCACAGAACTCTCTAGCTGTTTCTGAAGAACTGTTCACGTGTCTATGGATATTTGGAGGCCTCTGCTTGTAGGTAGTGGAGACATTATGTTGTCTGTCCATCTACCCCTTAAATTTACATTTACGGCATTTGGCAGATCTCCTTATCTGGAGTGAGTTACAGAAGTGCTTTGAAGTTTTGCAATGAATATGTTTACATTTACGTCGTTTGGCAGACGTCCTTATCCAAAGCGATCTACAAGTGAGCTTTAAGGGCCTTCCTCAGCGGCCCAACCATGGCAGCTTGGTGGTCCTGGGATTTGAACGCACGACCTTCCGACACGTTATCCACTGAGCTACCAATTCCCTGCATACTGATACTGGTTCAGTAGGTCACAGACTAACAGTAACAATAACATCATTCTAAAATCTCTGTTGGGGAAGTAATATAGAAAGAAATGCAATGACAGCAAGTGCTAGTTTAAGCACTTCAGGAACAGGTAGGTCTTTAGATGTTGTTTGAAGACGCCCAGTGCCTAAGCTGTTCAGATGACTAGGGTGAATCTCATTCCACCACAGAAGTACCAGAGCGCTCTTGATACGTACCTTCCTTGTAACCTTGTACCATCTGAGATTTTCATTAATGCAATATCTCAGGAATTATTTGCTGAAAGTGGTGAAATCATTGTAACCAGATGATTAGATACAAACAGGATCAAGGTCACATCAGAAGTAGCTTTATTAGCATCGCTGGCAACGAGGTCTACTTATTTGTGCTTAAATTTTTGTTTCTGTACAATACACTCACTCACTCACTCACTCATTTTCTACCGCTTATCCGAACTACCTCGGGCGTCATCGGGCATCAAGGCAGGATACACCCTGGACGGAGTGCCAACCCATCGCAGCGCGCACACACACACACACACACACACACACACACACACACTCTCATTAACTCACGCAATCACACACTACGGACAATTTTCCATAGGTGCCAATCAACCTACCATGCATGTCTTTAGACTGGGGGAGGAAACCGGAGTACCCGGAGGAAACCCCCGAGGCACAGGGAGAACATGCAAACTCCACACACACAAGGTGGAGGCGGGAATCGAACCCCCAACCCTGGAGGTGTGAGGTGAACATGCTAACCACTAAACCACCGTGCCCCCCTCTGTACAATACAATACAATACTTACATAACATTATTGTTGAGGTGTTTGTATGGACCACCTGCACTGCCTATAATAACACAAGGCCATTTTGATCCCTTCTTCCACTACAGTCATAAAGTCTTCTGATTTATTAGTATAAGTCTGACTAGTTTTTTCTGTCTGAAGGCTGGTAAAAAAATTTTACATTTAGACCCAGGAACAACTTCTTCTAATTCTGAGTTTGGTTTGTTTTAATGGATCAGTAAACATTATGTTATCATTCACCTATCAGGCATTCACCTGTTCTTTAGGTCATGGCACTCTTGACATCCAGCCCTTGTACTGGATCACATGATGCGTTCATCGTCCATCTAGATGACCTTTGCCTGATTGGTGGGAGTTGTGCGATTACGCACTCTTCTCATCAGGAGACGTGATGAGCGGCTGTTTTTCGACCTTCTATCCCCCTCACATTCCACAGCGATTAGCTCTTTCTTTTACACAAAGCGGAGAAAACAGCAGAGGCTAAGAGATCATAACAAGCTTACACAAGGGCTTAATGAACCTGGGTGTCAGGACTAGCAAGCTAGCTTTATTCCCCTGAGAGGTAAAAAAAAAAAGCCAATGTCGTTAGCTTTCCGATCACACTCCTGGCAGTAATACCTCGAAACTACACTCACACATAGAGTATGCAACTCGCTGCTTCGGTCTCTTCGCTTCTCATTCGCAGTCCTTCAGCAAAAGGGGACACAGTAAGGAATAAAATGCTCAGGATGTGCTGTTACAGGATAATAATCAACAGTGCTGTGGTGTGATGTGTCCTAACACGAAGCACTGGTTATTTTCTTACGATATCGTATCTCATTCGCCACAACGGTTTGCCAATGCTAACATGTACTGAGGAGAAAGTTTCTTTTTAAAGTCAATATACTTCCTGTCAGCTGTGTGGAATGTCTACAATAATTCAACGCTGATCCGGTTACTGCTTTAATTCTTTACACTTGGAGGTTTTGCACTAATTAGCAGGCTAACTTGTACAGAATGACAAGCTAAGTGTGGCTACGTTTTTACTTTTTACGCTGTACGAAGGATGTCATCGATACAAAAAGGAAAAGTAGCTTCTAAATATTAATCAAGTGAACAGAACAGTAGCCTTTCTCATCTGTGTGTCTGTAAATGTTCAGCTAGCTCGAGCATGTAGCCTGTTTAGGCATGAGGCGAGGTCGGAGTTATAAATCGCTTGGTCGTGACGGTAAAACCCTGTCCAGTGGGATAAAATTAGCTGTTAGCATGTAGCTAAGTATTTCTTTATAAATAACACATGGCTGTACTTAGAATTCGCCATTTTGCATTTTAGGCATTACTTATAGTGTATATAAGGATACAGGGTGTGTGTGTGTAGGTATGTGTTTTGAGTTTCTGTGAAATGAGACTTGGCTGCTTGTACAGCGTCACACACTTCCTCAGGGTTAATGTTCGGCCTCGTTCTGTCCCCTCTGTTTGCTCGGGTTGATAAAGAGCGGGTCGAGTCGAGTCGACAGCGTACGCTCGGCAATTAATCGATATTACAACTCCAGAGAAATCATGGCTTTTATCACCACTCACACACACATACCAGCCTTTGCATTAACATTAACACCAGCCTTAACATGTCGACAGTCAGTTCGGTTTTAGGTTGCATGCATTTTGTAAAATTTACATTTGTTCTATTACCAGGAATTTTTCTTCTGTTTTGTTGTGTCCATGTTTAGCATTGAAAGTCTTTGTCATGTCTTCACTCCACAGTGGTGGTTAATATGAAGCTCAGATGAAAGTAAACACTCAGGACCAGTGTTGTGCTAGTTACTAAGAAATAGTAACTAGTTACCGTTACTAGTTACTTCATTCAAAAAGTAACTCAATTACTTAGTTGATTACTTTCGCCAAAAAGTACCGCGTTACTGTTAAAAGTGACTTTTTAGTTACTTTTTTAAAGAACGTTCTTTAATGTTCCCATTAATGCCCTTTTATGCGTTATGGTCTATACAAACACAACACTGTTTGTTGATCTGTCCCTGGCTAACAGTCCGGTTAATCTAGTCTAGTCGCTGTTGTTTGGCTGGAGCATCTTGACTCACTCCGAGTGTGTCCACAGACACAGGGTTAGCTTCTAGCTTTGTCGAGGCGTGTAGTTTCTACCTCCAGATTGGAGTTGCTGTTTATCGCAGTAGATTGGACCTCCAAACCAGAAAGACACAGCTTACATTTGACTAAAAGGTTTTTGTCTTTATGCTCAACTAAAGTGAAATAATGAGCATATTTCCACTTAGAGAAACTCGTCTTGCTCTCGCCTTGACTCGCCGTTACTGCCGCACATACATGAATAAACGGAAACACACCCACAGTGCGGCGTCTCCGTGTTTACAGGTTGGCATCCACCGATCCTACAGTGCGTCGCTGCTGTAAACAGGTTAGTCTGTAGGCTACACTTCAGCCTAAATGAATTAATTTAAAAAACGGACAAACGCACCATATGGTAACGGTAATGGAGTTACTTTATTTACAGTAATAAGTAATGCGTAATTAATTACTGTCAAAAGTAACTGTGTTACAGTAACGCGTTACTGCCCAACACTGCTCAGGGCTAACAAATATTGAATACTTGGTGCAAAAATTTTAGAAAAAAAGAAAATAATAAAATAACATAAAAATGGTAATTTTATTCCTCTATACAAATGTTTCTATCTTCAAAGTAAATGTTGGTATCAAAGCCATTTCTGCTGTCTGCGATGCTCTTCTGACAAAAAGACCTGATATATAACCTACAGTATATTTATTTTCTCCTTCAATATAAACTTCTTTAATACTGTAACTGTTTGTTTATTTCCCTTCCCATCCTATCACTTCCCATAAGTTCTTGGTACTCATCTTTAACCCGTGTCTATCTACAGACTCGAAAACATCATCTAGCTAAAAATAACCTGGATTATTTCACAGTATATACAGAATCTGTTTGGAGGAGTGTAATAGCTTCCTATGAAATTCACTTAAAAAATGAAGGAAAAATGTGATGCAAAGGCCATTTCACATGCTTTCGAGAGCACTCGCTGAAACGATAATTACCGAAATGAAAATTTTAAAATTATATCTGTGCTTTAGGGGAAAAATTAAAAGGAGAAAAACAAAGCATTTAGTGACCCAAGGGCCGCTTCAAATGCTTTATCGGATTAACGTAATAAAAATTAAGAGTTGGAGGAAAAAAAAACATTTTAGTGTGAGTAAGTGTGAAAATGTTTAGTGTTTTACTCATTAGAGAGATGAATATTTAATGATTTAATAGTATGCCTTCTTAAATCTACCTTATTTATTAAGTCGTAGTATTGTATAGTTAGTTAGTGAATTGATTTCATGGTTGTTTAACTGTTTATCCAGCGGTGCTACAATGGACATACTGTACATGCCTACATGGACATACTGTACTGTATGTTCCTCACAGACACTGGTTCATGTTTTTATAGGAAGTTCATCTGTTATGTTGTTTAAAGTAACTTCCTGTGTGAGAATGAACACTTCCTGTGTTTTACTCCAGTGACTGACTGGCAACAAATGGACTTCAGCAAGCTGTATTGATTCACACACACAGATACACTCTGTCTCTCTCTTTCTCTGTGTGCCTTTTCGTGCGTGTGTGTTTGTGTGTGTGTGCGTGTGTGTGTTGGCCCTGGCCCGTCATTCACTAGGGTCAAGGCTCCTTTTCCCTCAAACGGCCCTCACACTGTTTAGCTTCTACATTGATCGCGCAAGTTCAATATGTGCTCCCATCTGCTGGTGGAAAGGTCAAGCGTCATGGTGCCAAGCAGAACACACACACACACACACACATTGAACCTTTTTACCAGTAACAGTATTTTTAAGTAGAAAAATGTAATACAATTATTAATAAGGAACATAAGCAGTCATTGCAGGCAGCTAATGAGCAAACCTGTATATGTGTGGGGATATTTTCTTGGCACACTTTGGGCCCATTAGTACCAATTGAGCATCGTGTCAACGCCACAGCCTACCTGAGTATTGTTGCTGACCATGTCCATCCCTTTATGACCACAGTGTACCCATCTTCTGATGGCTACTTCCAGCAGGATAATGCGCCATGTCATAAAGCGCGATACATCTCGGACTGGTTTCCTGAACATGACAATGAGTTCACTCTACTCAAATGGCCTCCACAGTCACCAGATCTCAGTCCAATAGAGCACCTTTGGGATGTGGTGGAACGGGAGATTCGCCGACAAATCTGTGGCAACTGCGTGATGCTATCATGTCGATATGGACCAAAATATCTGAGGAATGTTTCCAGTACCTTGTTGAATCTATGCCACGAAGGATTAAGGCAGTTCTGAAGGCAAAAGGGGGTCCATCCCGGTACTGGTAAGGTGTACCTAATAAAGTGGCCGGTGAGTGTGTGTGTGTGTGTATATATATATATATATATGTATATATATATATATATATATATATATATATACGTATATATATATATATATATATATATATATATATACGTATATATACATACAAGTAATCACCTTCTGACCAATCAGAATCGAGAATTCCTCAATTTCCCTCTTTCTCTCAAATACACAGCTACCTTCTTGATGTCTCTGTACAGTTCTGGATACTTTACGTTTTAGGAACTTTGCTTTTCAGTTTACAATTGAGAGAAAAAAAACATAGCGAATGTAAACTTTTTATTGCCTTTTAAACATACGGGGACACGTTTACTGGGTTCGGTATTCTCCACACCGAGGATGACGGTAATTATCCTTGTCCACGCTCTGGCGGTTTTGCCGCTTGCTTCCTGAGACCTGGCAGATGGTCTTTCATTAAAAACAATAATCGGTAGGTTCGAAATCCAAGACTATGCCGTAACACGCGTTCCGTGTACACATATGCCACTATAAGAGTCCTTGGCTTAATGGTAATCAGTTGCTAGCGGCTTTTACTCTTTATTATACGCATTAATGTTTTTAGGCTTATGCTCATGAATCTATGGCCTTAAACTATTCGTCAGATTCGTCCTTAAGTCTAGCGCCTTTGTTTTGCCCTGAAACTCGTCGTACAATAGCAGGCTGTAGAAAAGCTGCAGCGTGTTTAATGTTTGACGTGAGTCTTTATAAAACACCAGGCTTTGATTAGCACGGTAAAGTCTGTTTTCTTTTAACCGTAGAGAGCTTTACCAGTTTCCTTCAGATTGCAGTGTTTGTTCTATTCAAGTGCCGTTTATCTACAAAAAGCTGTTAAATCCACGCTGTTTATCTCTCATATGTAAAGGAATGTTGTTTACACTTACACGCAGTGCCTACACATTAGCATACATTGCATTGTCATTGAGTTATAATGCTGTACGTACAGTATATCGTCGCTGTCGGGCGGAATCCTTGTATCTCCAAAACCGTTATTTTTCAGGAAATTAAAAAAACGCCGTACCTTATCTGCAGTGCACAGGGTTTAGTCCGCGTTGCAGTGGATTGTCTTGCGCTAAATTCCTGTCCTCAGACGAGCACCAGAACTAGCGTTTTGTCCTTCATTATCCATCGTAGGTACGCTCTTTTTTTTTTTTTTTTTTTTTTGAAAGAGGGCGTTTTTCCATGACCTCCAGAAACCACGCCCACTTTACGTCATGGTTTTGTGTGGATTCTGTACCTATTTAACAACTTAATTTCTATTTCGGTTACAATTAAGTTTTAAATAAAAATGTGAAAGCATTATATCTGAAAGTGAAGCATTATATCTGAAGTTTTAAATAAAAATGTGTAACTCTCACATTAATGCTTGCAGTATTTATTGCACTTTTATTAGCTGTACCTTTCACACCCATAGTGCTGAATGTGAGCGAGTACAGATACGCTCCGAGTTGAGTTTTGATCTTACGAAGGACAATAGCGATACGACAAAATTCTAAAAATATTTTTGCATTTTTCACTGTTTTTTTTTTTTTTTTTGCTCCTTTAATATCGGCATCTTCCGACAACTAAGTTAATGTAGCCATCAACAACCTAACATTGTTCGAGTATGCAGATGTCGGACAGAATCTTGTTGAGTACGATACGATACTTCAATGTATGTACGATACTGTGATGATTGCGGTCAATTTGAGATATTTTCTAGTTATTACAGGGTCATCGGTACGCATCTGCTTTGTAACTAGCTGTAACAGAAAGATGAAGAAGATACGGCATGAAGAAGAGGGACAGAAGACTTTATTTTGTCACAAATACATTACAGCACAGGGAAATTCTTTCTTCACATATCCCAACTTTGGAGGTTGAGGTCAGAGCACAGGGTCATGATACAGCACCACTGGGAGCAGAAAGATTTAAGGGCCTTACTCAAGGGCCCAACAATGGCAGCTTGGCAGTACTGGGGCTTGAAACGTGATCCTCAAAACAACAATCCAGAGCCTTCACCACTTGAGCCACCACTGCTCTTCTATGTAACACTAAAGGAACATAGTGTACTGTATTTGATACAGCGACTGATAAATCTAGCACATGCTAATAGAAAGAAAGCGATATCAACACTGTAGAGTACGTTTAAAGACACATACAAACATACAAGCAGTTCATTGGGTTTCTGGTGGCCTTGTTTATTGTGTTTGTCAGCTACGTGCTCCTACTGACACCACCAGCTGCATCCTCTCATAGTGTTTCTACATTCAGCCCTAAACACACACACACGCACACACACACACACACACACACACACACATACATACACACACTAGCTTGATACGGGACCTTATTGTATAAAGTTGCAGCTACTCAATTGAGTTAATGCAAAATTTATTTTCAAATATTTCTCACGTCACATTTTTTTAGAGCTTTAAATTCAAGTTATATAAATAAATATATCAATAAAATAAATAATAAATAAATAAATATTTAAAGTGTCTCTTGGACCATAATTAAAATTTTACACTGTTCTGAAATGTTTTCAGATTTTTAAAACTCTAATAGAGATTTTGCACCTTTTGTTTTGGGAGTACAAATAACTCATATTCTATATATAAGCATATATTTAATAATGCATTATATGCTTTTATATAATATAATGTTAAACAGACACATTTTTAATCTTTTGTGAAATACACAATGATGGAATCGTTAATATTTAAATGCATCCGAATAATAAATCTTTCACACTTTAATTAATTACACTTACAACGTAATTTTAAAAGTCTTGACAGCTTTAATATATGAAAAAAAAACAATTTTCCTGGTTTGATTATTGATTGTAAGCTATAATTAAAAGTGTTTTTATTAAACGGTGGCTTTAGACTTTCTGCTAATTCTTCATAATGCTAAGTGTTTAATGTTAATGTTAATGTTAATGTAATCCCCTCAGTTCATCCGTCTTATAAAAATGGCCTTTGTGACACAGGAGTGTGTTTAGCTCCCTTTGCTGTATTTGAGTGACGGAGTGTGTAGTGAACTGAGACGCCGGGTCATGAGTCAGTGTCAGTGTGTAAGGGTTACACCGGGGTCACGAACACAAAGAAGCACATAACTCTCGTGCTTGTGCTCTGGGTACGTCACTCGTCTTCAGCCTGTCAGAGAGGAAGACAGTCCGCTGAGAGAGACTCTTCTTTATCCACATTATTATTTTTTTTTATTGCTGCATTTAAATTACTTTCTGTGGAGCTTTACCCCTCCCCCACTGCCTGCGTTTGCTTCTGCTTTATTTACATACTTGGGCCTGATTGGCTTTTAAATTTTGTGACGTCACAAACACGATTCAGTGTGATTTTGGACTTTTCTCTTAAAGTGATTCATTGTAAAATTTAGCACGTTCAAAAGAAAGTTGATCTCGTCTCGATCTCGACTTTAAATGTCATTTCGATAATTTAATCATTTAAACTGAAGGGTTTATCTTTAAAATGATTTTTTTTTTTTTTAAATTTATTCATTCCTTTTTCTCTGGCTCAGTATCTTGATATATATTTCAAATTGAACTATTGAGGTTTTAGAGATCTTTGGATTAAGAAAGAAAGACTCTGTACACAATACGATCTTTGCAGAAAGATTTTAAATCAATAAAAAAAATAAATAAATTTAATAAAATTCAAAATTTGACGTCTTTACCCAGACATCCGAGATCCATCGAAAACCTCTTGTTTGCTCTTGCTTTCTCTTATTTATTTCATTTCCTTTAAATTGTGTGAGGTGTGTTTGAAAATTGTTGTGCTTTTTGCTTTGTGCACATTGCATTTTATTTAGAAAAAGAAAGAAAGAAAGAAAGAAAGAAAGAAAGAAAGGTTTCACGCTGCTCTCAGTGCATGCATGAGAGTTTCACTTTGCTCCACTTTCCTCTCTGAATACTGAACACACTCGCATCAATCGGGCCATTCACCCAGCTCGAGCTCACTCCTGCAGGTTGTTTTGCCTTCCAGTACTCTGCTGACTTTGATATAATTACTGTGCTTGTGTATGTGTGTTAGAGAGAGAGGTGCGTGTGTGTGTGTGCGCGTGTGTGTGCGTGTGTGTGTGTGTGCGTGCATGCAGATGTAATTGACTTTGTGAGTACTTTCGTGTGTCTTGCAGTTGAAGGCAATTTTGCTTTATAATGTGTTCTCATCTTCCTGCGTTTTCTTGTCACCATGTTGATGTGGAGGCGGGGGTGGTGGGGTGGTTTGCTGAGGGAGGGGTGGTGCTGAGGATTCTGGTGGATTTCTGAGACACTTGAGCAGACCCTCATTATCCTGTTTCGTCTGCACTTCATGAAACTCATTACCGTATCCGGCATCACTCTCCCCCCGCCACCAATCCCCCTCCCCTCCACGCGCCTACTCCACACTTAATTAGCGCGCCAGTTATTGGAAACAATAATGTAATAACCATGAATGTAAAATCACACCTTCAGGTGCATCACGTTATCCGTTCGCAACTTTTAAACGTCAGCGTTTATTAGAACAATGACAGAATTATTTTGACTCTAGGAGCCATTTTGTTTCATTTCTTGTGATGATTCTTGTATATCTGATCGGGATGCACTTTTATTTCCAGGGATTTCAGAACAGCGTAACAGATATTGCGTCATCGGGTAGGCGTGGCCTATTTGATAATCTAACCCTAACCCTAACCCCAACCGTAGGTTTCGGTTGTTTATTTGTTTTCATAAATAGCTTAATTGTAAGATAATAAAGCATAATAGATATAAAATATAAAATATACCCGTATGACTGTTTTGTCCTTCATTATCCATCGTAAGTATGCTCTTTTTTTTTTTTTTTAAAGAGGGCGTTTTTCCAAGACCTCCAGAATCCACGTGCACTTTACGTTGTGGTAACGAAACCAATGGAATTTAGTGAATGCCTTATCTGGACAAACCTTTAATTCCAGCTCTAATCTGATGTCCCTGACAATTAATATATAAGCATTTTTTAGCCATCACAACAAGCATAAAGAAATTGCTATTTTTCACACTAAACTATGACCTTTCCTGCGTAAAAATAAATCATATTTTGTTGGATTGTAATTGAACTCTTAAGGCTAGCCAAACTAGCACCCGACAATCCTGACAGACCTTCACAAAAAACTGTATACAGGTTACACCAGCCTGTGTGGTCGACTACCTTGTATAATAATTTACTGTTTTTTTTTTACTGGATTTCATCTAGTTGCACTAAAGCTTAAAGATAAGTAAGTAGTTATCTTTTTAGTAGTTACTCTGAGTTTAAATACAAGTTATTAGCATAAATATTTAGCCTAAATGTGTGAATAAAAAGCGACTCAATAACTGAAGCTAATGGGGTTGAAGGGCTGTGGGGTATTATTCAGAAGATCATGGGTTCAAGTTCCACTTTTACATTTGCAATTAGTTTGTTTGCCATCAAACTAGAGACAGTGAGTAAATATTGTTCTGCTTGCTTTTGTGGGCAAGTAGAGGATACTGCTGATATCTAAACAAATAAGTTAATAAATTAATAAATAATGAATTAAATTAAACAAGTACGCTCATCCCTTCCTTTTCCAACAGCAATGGTTGCTAAAAAAGACAAGAAGCATCCTGAGTCTGTCTGGAGATGCTCCTGTCCCGCCCCCAGAGCTCATCCAGGTCACTTTATGGAGCTATATTGGAAAAAATATAGTGAATAATAGTATTAAACCATCTAATGAACCCTGTCCACTGGGCCGTTAAGGAGACCGATGACTACTGGAGCTTTAGTTCTCTCTCATCAAACCAAAGGGCTCCTAATGACAATACAGGGCCCCTGGATGCCATTATTGACCTGGGGTAAAGATTTATTTCCGGCCCCTTGGGTCAGCAAGGGCCCTCGGACACGATAAATGTGGCACATAATTGAGTTTGGTCAGTGAATCGTGTTTGAGGAGAGAGGTGAAGGTAGAGCGAGAGAAAGAGTGTGTTTGTGTTTTAGCCAGTGGAGAGATAAAGTGAGCTGAAGGAGTGGGTGAGTCTCGCTGAGAAAATACAATTCTAGGTTTATCTCAAAGAAATAGGATTAATTGTGCTGAACTAAGAAGCTTTTTGGAATAATAATAATAATAATAATAATAATAATAATAATAATAATGATATTGATCGGAAGGTGGTTCTCCCAGATGTTCATTCCTTCTCTTAATCTTTTTATATAGACCTCATAATGATAGCCATGGGACATGTGACAGGCTGCAGTTAACCACAGGTGATGAGGAGAAATGCCACATCTCCGGGTGTTTAAGATGACTAATCTGCTGCTGCTGCTGCTGCTACTGTTGGTGGCCTTTCATTTTAGATGTTCTAGCTGCAAGTGTGTGTCTTGAAAAGACTACATTTCAGAGTCATCAGTGTAGATTTATGGCTCCGGATGGCCAGAGAAGAAACAATAGCCCCCCGCTACGCTTGTGGTCTAGCTATTAATATCCTCCTTTTCACACTCTTCTTGCAGTTCCAAGTGTTTCACTGCATGTACAGAGTATTGACTGAAGCTCACACTAAAGAGCAGTGTGTTATTGTGAGACTCTGCATTAAGCCAAAGTGAAAGGCCAAGCTGGGGCATGAAAGAATCTCATGGTGCGTTGTTCAGCTCATGAACAGTGAGAGTGTGAATAGAGGGACAGAATCTCAGTCACATAACAGGCTTTAACTTTTGTTATAATCAAAAATCAGTGTTGCCAACTTTGCCATGTTGTCACTAGATTTGGCACATTTTTAGACCATTTTAGTGATTTAAAAAAAAAATAGTTTAGTAAGACTTCTGGCCAAATTTTGAGCAGATTTTACCAGCTGTCTTGCTCATATCAGAGCTGCTGGTCGTATGAGATGAGAAAGCTAGCTCTCTCGACTCACCACCAGTGTGAAGAGCCTGACTGAGTCATCACTGAACTCCATTGTTCCTAAGAACCAATTACTGATCACTATTGTTCCCAAAAACATCACTGATTGCAACTGTCACCAAAGACCACGCAGTGATAACCATTATTCCCAGCAACCAATCACTGGTCGTTATTGTTTCCAGTGTCATCAGTGATGACAGTTGTGTCCAGTCAGCAAGGTCAAGTCCTGTTAACCATCATTGCCAATGATCCATCCCTGCACACCATCATTCCCAAGAACCAATCGCTACACACTATGGTTCCCATTGGCCAGTCACTACACAACATCTTTCCCAACCAATGACCAATCGCTGCACACTATGGTTCCCATTGGCCAGTCACTACACAACATCCTTCCCAACCAATAACCAATCGCTGCACACTATGGTTCCCATTGGCCAGTCACTGCACAACATCTTTCCCAACCAATGACCAATCGCTGCACACTATGGTTCCCATTGGCCAGTCACTACACAACATCTTTCCCAACCAATGACCAATCGCTGCACACTATGGTTCCCATTGGCCAGTCACTACACAACATCTTTCCCAACCAATGACCAATCGCTACACACTATGGTTCCCATTGGCCAGTCACTGCACAACGTCTTTCCCAACCAATGACCAATCGCTGCACACTATGGTTCCCATTGGCCAGTCACTACACAACATCTTTCCCAACCAATGACCAATCGCTACACACTATGGTTCCCATTGGCCAGTCACTACACAACATCTTTCCCAACCAATGACCAATCGCTGCACACTATGGTTCCCATTGGCCAGTCAATACACAACATCTTTCCCAACCAATGGCCAATCGCTCCATTTCACCATTATAAGTGATCAATCACTTATAATCATTGTTTCCAGTGACAAGTCACTTATCACAATCATTGTGAAATTGGCAATTATCACTGATCACTTCACTAACGGCAATTGTTAACAATCCAATCACTGATTATTGTTGTTCTCACTGAAATCACTGATCACCATTACACACAATCACCAATCCCAGATCACTAATCACTAATGTTCACAATGAGCACCATTGTTTACTATTGTTTTGTTTCCTTCACGTCTCATTCACTACCTTTGCATCATTTCATCTGTATTTTGTTTCTGAAATAATATAATTATTAAATTGTTGTAAATAAGATCTGGGTATGACTCTATTTTGTAAATATGCCCATGTGAAGAATATAACCAGCAAAAGACTCAACAGAATTTATTAGAATAGATTACCACAGGTACAAACAAAAATAATAACCGTACAACAGTTCAATAAAAAAAAAATCCTAGTTAAGACAATTATTACCTGGAGTGATGTAGCTGAGGTAGAGGAACTGAGGCAGATTTCAGTCGCACATCCATGCTGACAACCATGACAGGTTATTACCAGTTTAGGCCACACCCACTTCAGGTTAAAGCCGTATACACACCCTGTACATACAGTATACAGTATATATGGAGCCAGATATGGACAGGGTCAATGCGTTATTCATAATAAGGAAGCATGACTGACTGCTGAACTCCTGCAGAACCCATTTGAGGAGAAAGCATCATGACAAATTTGGAAAATTACACATTGCCTCACAAAGCTGTTGCTTTTTCTGTGCATTTTTCTTTCTTTCTCTCTGTCTGTCTTGTTCTCTGTCTGACAGCTTATGTCTAAATAAGAGATTGTTTCTTGTAATTGAGCAAGATGAGGTTACTATGTATTAGGGCTGGGCGATAAAACGATAACGATATGTATCGCGATAGACACGTGATCGATATCAATAAAAAATGTGTTCGATAAAACGTTCGATATTTTTTATTCTTTGTCGGAAGAAAACAGAGGTTGCGAAGCAAGTTTGGTTGCATTAACAAAGGCACTCGCTCTCTGGTAACCTAGCAATGTAGGGAGTGACACGCTAACAGCCAATCATGAAACGGTATCATGTTTGGTTGCGCCGTATCGATGTCTCGTGCCGGTCTGCTGGATTTCTCTTCAGTAACCGGCGACTGATGAGCAGGAAATGAGCCGCAGCGAGCGAGGAAATAGTAAATAAAAAAGGAAAAGTCAGCGCGCCAGTTTTTTGGATATTATAAGTCTGACCGTAGTCACACCGACGTCGTCTGCATATTATGCAAGACCGTTTCTCTATGTTTATATTTAACACTTTGCACTATTTTATTACACTTTATTAAGCATTTCTTACATTTTCTTCCATTTTGCACTGTAAATGTTAAGAGATAATTGTTAAGTGTTCATTGTGACTTTAGACTCATGTTTACATTATAATTATTTGAGTTGTCCTGCTTGTTGACATTTCTGTCTTAATAACTAAGGAAATTCAGAGGAAGGCTAAGTTTAAAATAAAAATGTTTAAATGTAATATATTTTTTTCCTGGTCCTTATTTTAAATGGGTCATAAAAATATCAATAATTATCGATATCGACCGATATGAAACACTGATATCGCGATACAGTTTTCAGCCGTATCGCCCAGCCCTACGATGTATTAAGATGTGCTGTTTCTCATGTGCTGCATCTGGTACAAGCAAAACAGCAGCAAGCTGAGACAGGGTGCCGAAACTTTTAGGATCGAACACTTTTATATTACATTGTGTTATTTTTTTATTTGCTGTTTCTATCTTATCCGCGTGAACGGACTGCGATTTCGTCGGATGGGGCAAATCTGAAGCGTTAAACGTCCACCGTTCATCCTTTGTAATGAATTATTCCTCGCCGGTGTGTCCTCTCTTCTCCAGATGAGAAAACAGGAAGGATTTGGGAGGACATTATTGTAATCATTGCCCTCCACTCTGAATAGCGGGGGGTGAAGTTGCTGAGGAAGTGAGGCAGATCTTATGTGGAGGTCATTTGTGAAATATATTGACCAATTTCAAACTTCGCTGGCTCTTAATGATGTGACATCCCGGATGGTGAAGTATAGGTCAATACCGCAGGAAATATATAATTAAAAGCAATGAGATTCTTGTCTGGGGAAAAAAGGATTGGACTGCAGATAGATGAAGAGGTTTGAGTTTATGGGCTGTGGATGCATTGATCCCAGTTCAGCTTATCTAGAATACGGCTGTGTTGACATTATTTTAATAGGCTTTTTAAAATACTAAAAACATCCATTTTATCGGAATAGCTGTATACGAGATGACATTTTAGAGCAATAAGGGTTTTTTCTTTATAATGTTCTTTTTTTTTTACAATCCGTTATCCTCATTGAAATTTCTCAAGGCTTATCCTTGGACATATTGAGAACTTTATTGAGAGTTTGGGGAAAATGATGGCTGAGAGGGATATTTTTCCTGCGGATGATTTTATTGTGAAGTGCTGTATGATGTGCCTCATATTTTCTGTGGGTTTTATTGGCTGCCTGGATGTATTGAGGGCCCCGAAGCCTTCATGCTCTGTTGGAGAGTGCCGTCCTCTTGACCTTCCCCACTGCGGCTCTCTCGGCTATCTCGGTGTTAAGGCCGGCGCTCACAGCAGGCATCAGACAGGAGAGAAACTATCGTTCGGTTTTGCTTCGTGTGTAATGAAAGAACCGGAAGGTTGTTGAAGTTCGAACAGGAGTGTGTTGTTTGCGACGTGAAATAAAATGTTCTGGATGCTGATTGCTCAGAATGTGATTTCTGTTTATTTTCTCTAGCAGTAGTTTCAGCTGCAATTCACTTATATGTTAATAGGTTGTTGTTTCCATAGTAACAGATTTTCCTGATTACTGTATGATGCATATGAAATTCCATATGAATTTATTTGATTTGTTGCTATAGTGAAGTGTTATTTAAGCATATGGATAGGACGTTTATTTAGTTATGTCGAGACTCTGGAAAGCATAAAGTGTAGGTCAGTTTATTAGGAACAGTATGTTGGTCAGTACGTTACTGTAGGTGCAGCTCATGCGGAATATGCAAAAATATGCAAAATAGGTCAAGCAACTACTCTCTCTCTCACTCATTTTCTACCGCTTATCCGAACTACCTCGGGTCACGGGGAGCCTGTGCCTATCACAGGCGTCATCGGGCATCAAGGCAGGATAAACCCTGGACGGAGTGCCAACCCATCACAGGGCACACACACACACTCTCATTCACTCACACAATCACACACTACGGACAATTTTCCAGAGATGCCAATCAACCTACCATGCATGTCTTTGGACCGGGGGAGGTAACCGGAGTACCCGGAGGAAACCCCCGAGGCACGGGGAGAACATGCAAACTCCACACACACAATGTGGAGGTGGGAATCGAACCCCCAACCCTGGAGGTGTGAGGCGAACGTGCTAACCACTAAGCCACCGTGCCCCCCCTTAACAGTACTAAATAGAACAAAATATTTAAACACAAGTGTAAACAATTGTGATGAACGGGAAGGAGGAAATGCGTGAGTTTACTGCGGAGATGTGTATAGTGTATATACTTATATAAAACTAAAACTATATAAAAAAGTATGACATACTTGTTTTTTTAAATAAATAATTTAATGTAATGATGTAATCACTGCTGTTGTATAAGTGATAGAAAACACTTTATGTGCTGTTATGGGAATATAATTAACTTCAGGATGCTAACAGACACGCTGCTTCACCACGGGCCACATCACACATCGCTATTTATTTTTCTCAGACCGTACACACCGGCTGTTATTTACTTTACCAGAGAGACATTTTTCTCTCCAGATTACTTGGCAGCAGAAACAACATTTAAAAACAGCAGCATTTCAGCTGCAATCAACATGCTTTGTGTTCTCTTTGTCTAAATTGTATGTGCGATTACCACAAACAAGAATTTTTCGATATTTCCCAGTACTGAAAGGAAAACACGGTCAAAATTCTCTTAATTGAAATGTTTTGTTGTCGTGGGCGATTGTTAAGCTAATCGATAAAACATCAATAAATATTTTACAAACGCTGTTCCTACTTTCTATTGAGCATTACAGGAAAAAAGACGTATTTATTATTGCTTTTCTGTATTGTAGTTCAGCGTTTCGTTCAAAAATAAAATCATTGTGTTTTTCACTTCTTTACAAGAAAAAAAGAAATAAAAAAAATCATATAAGATGCCAGTAGGTTGATTGGCATCTTTGGAAAATTGTCCGTAGTGTGTGAGTGCATGAGTGAATGAGAGTGTGTGTGTGCTCTTCGATGGGTTGGCACTCCGTCCAGGGTGTATCCTGCCTTGATGCCCGATGATGCCTGAGATAGGCACAGGCTCCCCGTGACCCGAGGTAGTTCAGATAAGCGGTAGAAAATGAATGAATGAATGAATGAATGAATGAATGAATGAATGAATGAATAAAAAGTACAACATTATTAATTTATAGTTCCATTTCCTTCCATGTGGTTCCACAAACATTTCCTTACAGAAACTTAATCAATAAATAAAACCTTTTATTTATTTCTTTTAACGTAAATCCGTGTATGGATAAAAATCAAAACCTTCTGTCCGACCAGACTGGAGAATTTATCAGCACTGTGTCAATCTATCAACAGTGTTTTTTTTACCTTATCACATGATGTATAAATCTCTTTTTTATTGCTTTACCAAGAAATGATATTTAAACGATTTATACTCAAAATCAAAGAATTTGCTGCATGTTTTTTTTTTTCCTTTTGTTGTTTTTATGTAAAAGTGTCAGGGGCTGGAGGCTAAACCTGCCATTGTGCTTGGAATGGAAGTGAAATTATTCAACTGTTCTCTGTCTCTACAGTATGTGTCTCAGTCTCACCGCCTGTGTGTGTGTGTGTGTGTGTGTGTGTGTGTGTCTGTAATCCAGCGGAGGCGGCGCTCACCGCCGTCTGCTCCCTCGCTTTTGCTCTTTGATTCTCACTCGAGCAGAAGTGAACTCATTTGCCGCATGAAATGCGTCTGCCGAGTTGTTTCTCTCCAGCGGTGTCACACCTTTAAAAGGGTTACCATTTGTCATGATAAACGCAGACAAAGTGTTGGAGCTGTCGGGTTATGTTTTGATTCATGCTTCTCGCAAAAACTCTTCGCTTCTCAGTCTTCTTCGTCTTTTTTTTTTTCCTGTTGGCCTTCCTGCACTCAAAAGGCTGCTCTGGGGCATTTGGGGGCAGGATTGCAGTGTGTCAAATGAATCATTCTGAGTCGTTTAAAAAGTGAATCAAACACTTGGTGGTTATAGTGTGCTGTTGTAGGAAAGTAATCAACAGCAGGGTGGAGTGACGAAGCGATGTTACTCGGACCGTCATGTAATGCATGAAGCTATTTCTCTATGTGTATATAGTTACTTTTTAATGTTGTAAAACCCTGTAATCAGTCACATTAACGTAAAACCAAAGCTCTAAACATTCGCACCATCAGCTTCTCTCGAGTGTTACAACGCACTGTAACTGGAGACTCCTTCCATAAATGTCACATAAACACTATTTACAGAAAATAAATTTACAGCATTTGGCAGATACCTTTATCTTTTTATCTCATTTTATACAACTGAGAAATTGAGGGTTTAAGGGTCTTACTCAGGGGCCCAGCAGTGGCAGCTCGGTGGACTTGGGATTTAAACTCATGACCATCCAATCCGTAGTCTCACGCCTTAACCACTAAGCTACAACATCCCCAGTTACCATGACAACATTTCAATGTTTCATTAGCCTAAAAATATATAGCGTTAGCCTAACAGAAAATCCATCAACACCTTCTGACCAATCAGAAGCAAGAATTCAGCTGCGGTTTAAATAAATTTAGTATGTAGTGTAAACTGAGGAGGCTACTAAAAAAGATCTGATGAATACAGTCCATTATGGGGGAAAAGCGGGTGCTGTGTTTAGTTCAGTGGTGTGTGTGTGTGTGTGTGTGTGTGTGTGTGTGTGTAAACAGACACTGATTATTCCTATTTCCCTTTTAAAGGACCTCTTAATTTAAGGGCCGTGCTATAATTATCATCCGAAGGACAAAGCTAAAAATTGTAACGGGCGGCTCACACGAGTCGGCTCGTAAGTACGTACGTTTCTATGGCAACAAGACAAATGAATTCCCTGTCACTCTCAAGGCAAACATCGTAACATCAGAACGTCGAGAATGTTTAAGCAGCAGATATCAGGCCAGGATGCTGGGGCATGTTTGGATATTAATATATTATTAATATCTAAAAATATTTATAGATACAAGCAAAATGCATCACGGGGGAATGAAATCTGATTATAAAAAGTGCTTTTGTTTGTAGAATTAAAATGTAATGTAATAATTACTGATGCAGTGAGAATCCGTCTAATCTTGTGTCTGTTTTTTTCTACAACACGCAGCTACAGTACTCTTCTTCATTCTTTGTTACAGGGTGCCATTACTTTTATCTCATGTACCCTAATCTCTTTTGTCTTTATTTATGGATTCTGTTTGGATCGACCTAGATATAAATTGAACGATTGCTATGAAAAATTGTAACTTTTTTGCATTGAAATAAGTTTTCATAAATGATATTTATGAAAAATGATAACTTTCTGCATTGTCTCAGTAACAAGCGGCGGTTCTTCTCCGTTATTAGGCGTTCGTAACATTAGTGATAACAGGAATGAGCTTGTCTTGCTGATGATCCACAACCTTAACTGTAACTATAAACAGATAAAAAGGATGACGTGTCGTTGGTTCATGAATAATTTGTTCATTTAATACATAAGACAAATGAACCACTTCGGGCCATGCTGTTAGAGGAAAATATAGGAAAGTGTCTCCATGGTGGTTATAGTAACACCGCTTCATCAAACCCTGAAGTATTTCTTTCTTTACTTCTTGCACGACGCCATTTTTCAGCTCTGTCCTCATTAACGTTCTTCCAGATGTTCCGTTTTGCACATATACTACACATGCTACGTAGCCATATGTCGCTACTCATGGTTTGCAGTCGTATTTAATTTGAACATTTCTAATGCACAGCTTTGCATGATAACGATGCTGTCTGTTCGACCTTGCTGTTCTGAGTAGCGTGTCCGCACGTTCTATTTATTTCTGCTCTGGTGAAAACGCTTCTAATTTTTTATGGTTACGAATCATATTCGTTTTATTTCTCCAAAAAAAAATTATATGTAAATTCGAGGGGGGCACGGTGGCTTAGTGGTTAGCACGTTCACCTCACACCTCCAGGGTTGGGGGTCCGATTCCCACCTCCACCTTGTGTGTGTGGAGTTTGCATGTTCTCCCCGTGCCTCGGGGGTTTCCTCCGGGTACTCCGGTTTCCTCCCCCGGTCCAAAGGCATGGTAGGTTGATTGGCATCTCTGGAAAATTGTCCGTAGTGTGTGATTGTGTGAGTGAATGAGAGAGTGTGTGTGTGTGTGTGTGTGTGTGCCCTGCGATGGCTTGGCACTCCGTCCAGGGTGTATCCTGCCTTGATGCCCGATGACACCTGAGATAGGCACAGGCTCCCCGTGACCCGAGGTAGTTCGGATAAGCGGTAGAAAATGAATGAATGAATTTCACATGAATATTACAGCACAGTGAAATTATTTCTTCACATAGACCAACTTTGGAGGTTGGGGTCAGAGCACAGGGTCAACCGTGTTACAGCACCACTGGAGCAGAGAGAGTTAAGGCCCAACTCTCTGCTGAGGCTTGAACCCTGATCCTCCAATTAACAACCTGTGTTTACGTCTGTGTTTTCAGATGTAAACACAGCTATTAAAATATTTTCTAAAGTTCCTGATTGATGAAAAATAAACATGGCTAGTTTTATATTCTAGTTACTAAGCTTCAAAGCTAATTATCCCTGAGTACTGCACTAAGTCATCTATCTTCAATCTATATAATCTATGATTAGAGGCTACACACTTCTGCATCCTGCCAGGTTTCTGCACGGCGTGTTCTCATATCCGACTCTGCTGCAGTGTCATCACTTAACCGGGGCTTCAGCGATACCTAAGTTTGGCCCGTAGGCATAAAGTGTTTTATCCGTCTCACGCTATTAGTTTCAAAACATATTACAGCTGAATCAGGAAGAAGTAAGCTCTAACAAAGCTCCATGCCAAGTAGCATTTACTGTCTCATCAGTTTGCTTAGCATGTTGGGAGTATGGTGGAAATCAAGTGCTAGGTCTTTTTTTTTGTATGATGATGCCTTCCAGACAGCTGTATATTACCAAGCTTGCTGAATTATGTTTAGCCACGCCCACAAAAAATGGATAAAAGGCAAAAACATCACAGAGAGGTGAAAATGATGACTAAATTTGAGAGGAAATTGTAATTCCTGCCTACAACCTGACAACCAAATCTACTGAATCCACCTCCTTTCGTCCTAAAATTTCAAGTTGGTTTAAAATCTGTTTACGAGGTAACGTCATATGGACACGCCGGCTCGCTCTGTGAACGTTGTCTGCTACACAGTACTTGGTTAATTCTGTATACACTGAACATACTGAGTCCTGTTTTGAGAAGATAATCATCATCATTACAGTTACAGGGCTGTCAAGTGTCACACATTGAGAGTGACAGTCACTCATGTTGGTCTTTTCTCACGTTCTCCCGCCATATATCGTATTTCTCACACAGAAAAACTTTTTGACTATTTATCATATATTTAATAAGCCGCAGCGCCCAAAACGTATCAGTCCGCACCGCTGTCTCTATGGAACCGGACAGGAATCAAGCGCGTCTCCCCTGGAGCTCTTAGTCGAGCCTGACACTTATCAGCCAATCAAAAAAAGAGGTTACACAACAGCCAATCAGAAAACAGCACTATTGTATCTGGGTAAGATTTAACGCAACAACCAATGAAAAAATATATATTCATTAGAGAGGCTATTTTTGATGGTCGGTTTGAACAAAAGCTCAACACGAAACAGTTTGTCTCTGGACGGGACATTGTCCTCAATCATGACCCTAAAAATGTCTGGGCTTGAACTGTTTTATATGGGAGCAACATTACAAATGATAAAGGAGTCCAAAAAGGCAACAAACACTTACAATAAACACCACCAGTCATAATCTCTCTCTCTGTCTCTCTCTCTCTCTCTCACACACACACACACACACACACATATATACACACACAAAATAATAAATCAAAATTAAACAAATACTTTTTATTTGGTTAAATTGTGGTCAGTAATCCTTACCAAACAACTCCCCCATTATTTTTTTTCTTTTCTTTTCTTTTCTTTTCTTTTCTTTTCTTTTCTTTTCTTTTTTTCAATTTTTTTTTTTTTTTTGGGGGGGGGGGGGGATATGTCACGTGTTGGATATGTCACGCCTGCAGTTAGCACTAACATTAGCTAGCTAGATTGTTTTTAACACTTCTTGCTGTTAGCTTTCTTCTTAGCTTGTTGCTGTTGTTGCAGAATTCAGTCCAATATGTTGCTCGATTGTTTAAAGTTCATTACATTAGAACAGGACCAGTAGCCACTCAGGCCTGTAACTGTGACTTTAATGCAGCTAAAAAAGCTTTTTATGAGCTTTTCGTGCTCTGACTGAACAAACAAAAGACATGCTTTTATGAAGAAATGTTTTTTTTACTTCCTGAATTAGGAATTTAAGTTATTACTTAATCTCAAATTACAATGAACACAGAGCTACTCTTCCTCGTGTTATAGGGTGCCGTTACTTTTATCTAATTGTACCGTTTACATCTAAATTCATATCTAATTATATGAAAAGAAAAAAGGCATAAAATATTCTTTAGAAAGAAATAATAAAATCACAGTAACTGCTTCTCAAACCAGCCTGTAGTTATTAAGTAAGACTCCATCAGTCTCAATACATTCTTTCTTCTTATATCACTTTGGAGGTTGAGGTCAGAGCACAGGGTCAGCCATGATACAGCACCCCTGGAGCAGAGAGGGATAAGGGCCTTGCTCAAGGGCCCAACAGTGCCAGTGCTGGGGCTCAAACCCTGATCCTCCAATCAACAACCCAGCACCTAAACCACTTGAGCTGCCACTGCCCCAAATGTCAACAAGTAGGACTACAATTAAGGCCCAAAGTAGATGAACACAATAGGACTGAATATGAAAAGAAGTGTTAGGGACGTCCTGAGGTCGTAACCCATGCTCGGTTGTTGTAAGACCGGAACAAACGTATGTCGTATCGTACGTTTTCCTTTTTCACTCTCTGCACCTGTGCACAAAATAGCGACAGATGACCTATTGTCCAAACAGAGCTTTTTTATTAAGCAAATTCACAAGTAAACAAAAAGAAAAGAAAAAATGTTTTAAATTTCCTTTTTCGCCATAGTAAAAAAAAAAAAAAAAGTCTACTTCTAATACAATCTTTCTGGTGTTTGTGTAGCTGTTTTGCGCTGAGTATGTGACTAAAGAGCGAAGCAAATGGATTAGTTTTGGATATCATCTAATTATGCCCGGGACTCCGAAGTACTGACTGGCTAAGCGATTGGCCGATGAAGGCAGCATTAAGAGTACAGAGGATATCACGTCTCACAGGCCGTTAATCCGGCTTGTTTGGGGAGATTTCCATTATAGTCAAACGTCTGTGTGGTTTGTGTGTTTGTGTAGATTCTTACGCTATTATGGAGTCGTACGCTATTATGGAGTCGTACGCTTCGGCGTCTGATGGCTGACGGAGTTTGTCTCTGTGTTTTAGAGACAGGGATAATTGCTGTGGAAAATAGACGAGTGAGTCCTTATCTCCGAGTGGACGTTCGGCGGCTCCTAACACCAGGCTATATTTAGATCCAACAGCCTTCACTGAACATTTGGCTTCTTAAGCACTGGATGTCAGATAGCCCTGGTTAGTCATAGATATCTTAGCAACACGCTTGTAATACTGTAGAGAGTCGAGTTGTCAGATTTCTTCGATGATTCTGATTGGGAGGAGGTGAGTTTAAATCCCAGCACCACCGAGGTGCTGCTGATAGGTTTTTGAGGAAGAGCTTTAGCCTTCAATCGGTCGGTTGTGTCAGTTGTAAGTGGCTTTGGATTAAAGTATCAGCACAATGAGCAATAATGGAAAGAGAGGGATGTGGTGGCTTTGTTTGACTCGAATCTCAGGGGTCTGGGGTTGATTCCTACCTTCTACACTCCTGTGTGTGTGTGTGTGTGTGTGTGTGTGTGTGTGTGTGTGTGTGTGTGTGTGTGTGTGTCTGCGTGTTTGATAGGCCACGAGGCATTAATGTGCCCTGAGACCCCTGGTATTGATTCCACTAGGATAGGAGGATGGATTTTTTTTAATAATAATTATTTTTAATGAATTAATGAATGTATTAATGTCAATGCTTTGTGTGTCTGGGAAAAATAAATACATGAATAATGATTCAAGTCAAACAACATGTATAATTCATTTAAATTCATACTTGACTGATAGAATAAAAATAAAATGTTTTTTTTTTTTTTGTAGATGTATTTGTATTATATTATGTCGTATTATTTATTTTTAAATTTTGTTTTACTTTTTTTTTTTTTGGTGCGATTTAGTGTAATTTTTTTCACTGTTGGCATCTGAACAAATCTAACCGGAGGATGTTAAAATGAAAGCTTTGTAAATAGTTTTAATTATGCACAAAAACATTCAGGTTCGATGAACAACGTGAAGGCCGTAGCGGCTGTGACACAGCCAGAGACCCGACGACTCAGTTCGGGAAAATACATGCGTACACACACAGGGCAGCCCCGAAAGCTGAAACATCCGAGTGCAACTACGGAAAAAAAAAAAAAGATTATTTTTCTTTCAGGAGCTGAAGCCAGGACTAGCTCAGAGTTTACTAGAAATGACAAGACACACAAACTGTTTTTTTAGCTTTAGCCGAGTTGTTTTCTTGCTAGCAGCATGGATTCCTGATGTGATCGACCATCTTCTCTTGGTACGTGGGTGAGAAAGAACAAAATGCGTGTGCAGCGAGGGAGAAAAGAGCGTGGTTTCGTGTCAATGTAAGTTAGCTGTGAGGAAGATCTTGAGTTTGTGGCCCGAGGCTGGCGTCCGACTGCCAGCAGGATGATGGGAGATCGAATATTGGCAGCGACGGCAGGACGGATTGCTTTTCGGAACGTGACAGCAGCTCAGAGATAGAGAGAAGAGAGAGAGAGAGCAAGCACACAATCCGCATCACACTCCATCCCCGAGCAGGGACCAGGGCTTAGCGAAGAGAAGTGAAGAGCTGACTTCCCTGTAGAGAGCAGAGGCTTCACAAGGTTGCCAGATGCCCACTGCCAATGTAGCCGCCAATTCCAGGTGTGAACACAGCTGCCTGTCAAGCCAAAATTCAACTGCTTGAGACTTCCGCATTATTATAAACCTTCTCTCTCTCTCTGGATGTTTCACTTACTGTTTTATAAAAACACATCCTTTGGGATTTGATGGAAAGCAGCTTTTCTGTAGTATTGTTATATGATATGTTGTAAATGTAGAAGAAAATGATCACAGTTGTAAAGTCACACCAAATATTACACAGCGATCTTCTTGACTTTAACTGTTTGCTTGAGTATTTCATGCGTAATAGTCATTAATGTTTATAAAGAATTGGAAAAATAATACAGAAAAGAAAAGCAAGCAAACAAAATAAGATGATGTAAGCATCATGAAGTCCCTTGTTGATAAAAGAGATCAGAGGGGAATGACCAGGCCGGTTTGAGCTGCTCTTAGGATATAGTAACTACTGTGGCCGAGAAGTGCACAACAAATTAACAAATCCGAAAACAAATTAACAAATCCGAAAACAAATTAACAAATCCAAAAACAAATTAACAAATCCGAAAACACATTAAAAAATCCGAAAACAAATTAACAAATCCGAAAACAAATTAACAAATCCAAAAACAAATTAACAAATCCGAAAACACATTAAAAAATCCGAAAACAAATTAACAAATCCGAAAACAAATTAACAAATCCAAAAACAAATTAACAAATCCGAAAACAAATTAACAAATCAGAAAACACATTAACAAATCCGAAAACACAACGGCCCAGAAACAGTAGTGTATCGTTTTTGAATGGAAACTTACCGATCATTGGACGAGACACCTGTCACTCAAGATATACAGGTATGGAATCTTATGTGTAATGTGTAAAGTTCTCCGTTTAAATATAAGAAAATAAAATTAATCCACAGTAATCCATTCCATCCATCCATTCCAACTTTTCCCTGTGGCAGACTGTTGAACTTCATGTATACCTTGAGTGACAGATGTCTTGTCCAATCACAAACTATACCAACCGCTTCCGGCTTGTCAGAATTGTCGTTGTGTTTTCAGATTTGTTAATTTGTTTTTCACTTCTCGGCCACCGTAAGTAACTCACATAATCGTTATTTACAACTGTGGTGCACAAAAAAGCATCTCAGATTGCACAAACATCAAACCTTGAAGTCTACACTTTGAGGGCCTAAACATCAGGATCCATTCCTGACAGCCAAGAACAAGACTCTGAGGCTATCCTGTGCAAAGACTCCTCCACACTGGCTGAGATATATACAGTACGCATCTCAGGGAGCACTACACAATGAAACCTGATGCAGATACACTAAAACAGCAGATGTGTCAACCAAGAACAGTCATTCGAGGCTACAAATTTGCACCAAAACTGGAGATCTTTTCAACAGTGATCCAGTTAATGCACTTGCACTGTGTAGTGTACAGTATCTGGGTTGTATTGGGTTTGTTGCACACTACATACATGTAAATTCATCCACACTGGGTGATGCAAGACATTCAGATTCTCTTTGCATCTTTTTGGGGAAGTGGTAGCTTAATGATTAAGGTGTTGCACTACTCATCGGGAGGTTGTGACTTCAAATTCCAGGTCCACCAAGCTGCCACTGCTGGGCCTCTGAGCAAGGCCCTTAACCATCAGTAGCTCAGGTGTATAAAAAGTGTAAGTTACTGTGGATAAAGGTGTCTGCCAAATGTTGTGAATGTACTGTAATGTAAAATCTCAACCATGATCAAGTTAGACCACTCCAGCTTTTAGGTCCTTCTTGAAACTTGGCAAGCAGAAGCCCAGATGGTTGCTTTGGGTTCTCCCGTCTCTTGATGCCACAGTGACGGCTGTACTCTAAGGGCTCTAGCCATGGATGCCCCGGTTTCTGACTCAGTGTGTTGGGACAATCTGCCATGCCAGACCTTAAATCAAAGAGGGGAACTCTGGTGTAAAGAGCAAGCTGCATTTTCAGGCTGTGTGACTAAGTGCCAGTCGAGCAGTTGGTAGGAATGTGTGCCACATGCTGTTGTATGAGTGAGTGTATATGGTAGCACTGCATCTGGTGTAAGGGTCATGGTATTTTTAGAGTGGCCTTCAGCTTTAAGGCAGTTTCCCATGTGTCACCTGCTGGCTTTTGTCAGCGAAGGCTCCAGAAATTCATTCTTCTCCTCCAGCCCTCTCCTTAGTCTGTCTATCCCTCCTCATACTGGCAGGCTTTGTTGTTGTTTTTTTAAACACTTTTTCTATCTGCACCTTCAGAGTGCTCGGTCTTTTTGTTTGTTTTAGTCCTCAGCCTCGGGTAAATCCGCCGGTTCTGATTCCTGGCGACGAAAAATCGCTCGCTGTGTTTATTTAACGTCTGGAGGATGCAGTTCCACATTGCAGAGATTGCTTAGCTGCATCTGTAGTATACCAAGGATGTTTCTATACAATGTGTGTGTATGAAGGATGTTGAAAATGTTCGCCCTAAATATAGAACAGGGGGCAGCACAGGAGCCTTTATTATCGCAACATGTACATTACAGCACAGTGGACTGAGAAGGTTAGGGTCAGAGTGCAGGGGCAGCTATGATACAGTGCTTCTGGAGCAGGGAGGGTTGAGGGCCTTGCTCAAGGGCCCAACAGAGGCAGCTTGGCTGTGCTGGGCCTTGAACCCCGATCCTCTGATCAACAACCCAGAGCCTTAACCAGTTGAGCCACCACTGAACCGTATATCTGACATATCTGACATATCTGACAGTACTGTTAGTGCACTTGAATTTAAAAGACCTCTACTGGTGCTGAGACACCGAGCATCTGTCCTCTGTCTCACTGTCGGTGTAGAAACAAATCAAACCAGTGGAAACGCACCTATCCTACATTCATGCCTCTTTTGTAAGCAAACTGTCTCACTCTAATTCTCTTAGTTGATACAACAAAAGAATAAACCATCTCTGATATTTAACTGGGACGTCGATTGCTTTTTAAATACTTTTACACTACTGGAAAGTATAGTTGCTTATCTAGATCTTTTGTAAGGAAATTTCTGAAGGTATTTTATGAAAGTACACCATTGTATATTACATATATATATTGGAATCTGTCCATTCGCAGTGTCTGGAGAATATCTGGACAAGTCACTAGTCACACTGAACCATACACCTCTCCCTAATCCTGTAAGTCATGTATTAAGACTCAGTGTCTCTTGACTGTATCAGCAGACTGTATTCTCTTTAGTACGTACCTCCTGAGGAGCGCCGCGCTTCCTCACATCTGACTTCAAAACCCATAACACTGTTTTGAGCGTGATAAGGTGACAAGAGACACAACACCATGCTGTTTGCTTTGCCATCCCTGCTCCGACAGTCAATATTATGAATTTGATGTCTCACGCTGAGTTTCAGCATCTGGAAGTTTGCATCAGACAGAGCTGGGGCAGATCTGGACTTCCTCTAGCAGCGTGCTATACGAACGCGGTGCTGGATAAACTCATTTGGGCTGAATGACTGAGCTATCTCTGTGTAAGACGTTATGTTTCTTAGTGCATTACAGAGCTTTTTTTTTTTTTTAATTTTTTCAATCAGCTGCATTGCTAACATCTGACATAGCGACTGGTTCTAACCGTCATTCATACAAGCCACACATGGAGAACGAACCCGATCGTTATTGTATACGGCTGGGACTATAGCACCTGCTCTACATATGAGGAACACGTGTTTATAAACGATCTTAACGACAGCTGGGTGTAGGCTTTAATGTCACTCCAGTAATGGATGAAAATTGGCCGAAGCCAGCTCGCATTATGCAAACGAAGCTTCCGTCGCTTGTTCGTTGACTTACAGTAGTATGTCTGCATTAACATACAGCGATCCAAATCCAATTTTATGCCATTTTTGATGCTTTAATGGGAATGTCGTTTTAATGAGATTTACCTTTTAAGCTAATGCTGATGAAAATTGAGACTGAGGTCTGTTAGGCAGTTCTAGTTCACTCACTCTCACTCACTCATTCATTTTCTACCACTTATTCGAACTACCTCGGGTCACGGGGATCTCAGGCGTCATCGGGCATGAAGGCAGAATACACCCTGGACGGAGCGCCAACCCATCACAGGGCACACACACACTCTCATTCACTCACACAATCACACACTACGGACAATTTTCCTGAGATGCCAATCAACCTATCATGCATGTCTTTGGACTGGGGGAGGAAACCGGAGTACCCGGAGGAAACCCCCCGAGGCACGGGGAGAACATGCTCCACACACGCAAGGCGGATGCGGGAATCGAACCCCCAACCCTGGAGGTGTGAGGCGAACGTGCTAACCACTAAGCCACCATGCCCCCGTTCTAGTTCATTCAAGGTCATTTTTATTCCTATTAATTCTAACTCAAAAAATTGATTTCTGAACGTTCTATATACAGAATCATTTATCTGCTCTATGACATGTTCTGTAATATTTTTTTGTCTTTTAAAAAAAGGCATGTTTTTAGCAAAACACGTTTAAGCCTTTTTTTTTTAAAGCCTATTCACCTATAATTTCCAGTAGTCTTTTTTTGTGCAGCATTGAAAAAGCTGATGAGGCTCTAGCAGACTGTCTCTCATCAGTCCATCGAGCTTTACAACCGCCGTCCTTTTTCCTATTAAAAGCCGTACAGTCGTTGAGCAGAGAAGCTTATGAATTTTCTCGGCAGATGATGAACTTTGCTTGTGCCCTTTTCGTGTGGCAGCTAGTCCATAAAGGATCATCCAACCCTCTACGGACGAGCCGTGTTTGTCGGTCTTTTAATCATTTTAATTGTTTTGATTGTTGATTTAATTACGGATGAGCTAATGAAGGCCTCTGTTTGCCATACCAAAGCTGTTTCATAACCTTTATGTCTGCTTGAGAAGCCGTAACCTAGATGCAGCCGAATAAATGTTAACCTCATTAAAAATATCAGTGGCTGTCACTAAAGCGCTAGATCTTGTGTTTAAATCCACTTTTAAAATGATCTAATTTTCAGGCCGTATTTATAGATCCTTTGTTTGTCCCCTAATCCCTTCGAGCTAGCATGGCTTCATGTCTTCATCTGTAGATGTGTCGAAAGCCAGACAAATGCGTCCCACCCGGTCAAGGTCAAAGGCACTACGCGTTAAGTCTCTTCCCTGGAGGTCGAGGGAGTGTTGGTGTTTTTCCACAGATTAATCCTCCATAATAGCTCAAGCCAGCTGTTGATGGAAGACAGTTGTGTGCAATGGAGCCTCGGTGCTTGGCTGGGGAATTCTCCTCCACCTGTCTCTCTATGCAGAGAGGCCTGGCAAACACCAGTCATTCTAAATATAGGGCGCGTGGCAGAGGCAGGAAGGCATGTGGCTCCTGTATGGTGAGCGTAAAAATAGAGGAGGAATGAAAGAGGGGAAAGGAATGACAAGCATGGGAAGGAGGGTTGGGTGATACTCGTACTCTGATCCTGTAGTTCTACACCATGACAGGCTTCCGGCTTTGGCTGTAGGACACAGAGCTTCCACGAGTGTCTGTCTGGCCATCTGACTCACCGATACTATCTTCATAGACGTGAATTTGATCATCACATAGCAACCTGACTGAAAGTCTTTCCAGTCCTTGATCTGAAAAATGAGAGGCACTCAAATTAGCTACTTCTATTCCATAGAGAGAGAGAGAAAGAGAGACTAATGGAATGTTCTTGTAAAGATACGGTGGAACCATTTAAAGACGAACGAAATGCGATCGAAGAATGTTGATGTTGATGTGTTTATGGATGGAGTCTTTAGTGTCAGAGATTTGGAACCAGTCTTTATGACAGATGATTTTCAGTTTAGTGTTTTTTTGCTAACACAACATGTTTTTTTTTACTTTTTTTTTTTAATTTAAAGAGACAGGAGGGGGCACGGTGGCTTAGTGGTTAGCACGTTCGCCTCACACCTCCAGCGTTGGGGGTTCGATTCCTGCCTCCGCCTTGTGTGTGTGGAGTTTGCATGTTCTCCCCGTGCCTCGGGGGTTTCCTCCGGGTACTCCGGTTTCATCCCCCGGTCCAAAGACATGCATGGTAGGTTGATTGGCATCTCTGGAAAATTGTCCGTAGTGTGTGATTGCGTGAGTGAATGAGAGTGTGTGTGTGTGTGCGCGCCCTGCGATGGGTTGGCACTCCGTCCAGGGTGTATCCTGCCTTGATGCCCGATGACGCCTGAGATAGGCACAGGCTCCCCGTGACCCGAGGTAGTTCGGATAAGATGAGTGAGTGAGTAAAGAGACAGGAAATAAGGGGGCTGGTTAGGGAATGGCTGTTTATAGCTGTTATATAACATAAGAGATAACAGAAACTCATCTCAGGTACGTTCTGGAACATTCTACATAATTCCTAAAAAGGTTCACAAATTGATGTCGTGTCTGTGTGATGAAGTGGACTGAGATGTTTGGAAAAAAAAAAATGTATCTTTCAGTTTTGTTAATGTTCAATAAAGCTTCAATAAAATATCTGCTGATATGACAAACTCAGGTCTGTGTGGTAGTCTAGCTTCACCAACATCCAACCAATCGTGGCTGTTTGTCGTTGGCCGTTTCAGGAAGCTCCACAACGTTCACTAGTATTGGATTTTGATGCATGACCCTAGAATATCAAGATTCAGCTAAATCCATCGAGGTCACTAACTACCGTATAACTCGGTGTAATGTAATTTCCATAGGAGGATGAAGTAGTAGGATGGACCTACTGGAATATTTCTCAGCTGGATGCCACCCCCTTATATATATCCTCTATATATCGTCTATGCCACTTGTTTCTTCTAAAAGCCTGGCTTTTCAGAGCAACCAGGAGTAGATCACAGCTATCACACTGTGTACAGGGACCCTGAGGAATACAGGGCCCTAATGAGCACAAACAGTGACCCACTTCATCTGCTCAGCCCTTGAAAACCCCCAGCGCAATGTAATTTAGGATGCGCTGCATGTGCAGATTCAGACTTAAACAAACACAGAAACATCAAAGCTCTCTGTCGGCTTCTTTGCTTTGCCGGTTTTTCACTTCCAAGACTTTAATATATTGTTGTTTTTTTTATCTCCTTTATTGTGTGGATGTGCCACATGAGATGGCAGAAGATCCGGGATGAAGATTTGTTCTGGCACAGTGTCTCTCTGTATTTTTATATTGGCTTCTTCTTTGTTTTTTTTTCCTCTTTTTCTGTCATAGTGTCTATGCTTGAGCAGACGGACAAATCTTTCGCCTCTGAGGAGTAAAAACCTTATGAAGACGCTTAATGAAACAGCAAGCAGACCTTAATAAAATTGCCATTCAGGCACATGGGACTGAAGGGCAAGATTACAGAATATCGGTGACAATGGACGTACTTATACTGCACTGTATATAAACCATCACTCTTTCTTTCTTTCTCGCTGTGTCTTAATCAAGTGCCCTGTCCAGATTATTGCCTCTTCTGCCTCTGTGTTTGTGTTGAGACCTTTGATGTTTGCTTCATGTCTTCATAATTCCGCTTGCCTCAAGTCTCCAGAAAAGTTCAGACTCGACTCAATTACACTTTCTAACGACTCTGGTTACTTTCGCTGACTAGAAGCAGCGGAAATTGGGGTTTTCTTACTTTATGGTCAAATCCAACATGGATGTGGCTCTTGGTCTGATTTGTTAATATATATATATACATCGTCGCTGTCAGGCGGAAACCTCGTATCTCCAAAACCGTTACTTTTCAGGAAATTAAAAAAACGCCGTACCTTATCTGCAGTACACAGGGTTTAGTCCGCGTTGCAGTGGATTGTCTTGCGCTAAATTCCTGTCCTCAGACGAGCACCAGAACTAGCGGGGGTCAAGATTTTTTTTTCTTTGAGCCCAGTGTTTTGAAGACATTTACCTCAGAAGACGTGTTGATTCATTGCGACTCTTCTTGAGGAGAAATATGACGTGAAGCTCTCCCGCGGAGTGAGGAAGAGGTGGACAGTTGAAGTGTCCAATGGAGTTATGAGATTTGCGCTCAAGCTATTTTCAAGACTTTAGATTGGTTAATAACTTGTAAAAATAACAGACCCACGTGGGGACTGACCAATAGCATCGATATGTGAAAAATATGAAATTGACCAAATTTGGACATACGAGGTTTCCGCCCAACAGCGACGATATTCATAGTTATTTTGGCCAAACACAAATGTTTCTATCTACAAATTAAATGTTGATATCAAATCTCAGAACCTATCAAACCTGGGGAAGTCATGGCCTAACGGTTAGAGACTCATTTTAGATCAGACTCACAGACACAAAATCCAGACACAAAATATATATATATATATATATATATATATATATATATATATATATATATATATATATATATATATATATATATATATGCTTTTATTTATTCATTTTCAACAGTGTCTTTATCCTGGTCAGGGTCATAGTGGATCTAGAGCCATGGAAATTTGGGTATCAACATTCCACACACCAATGGAAAATTTAGCATAGAGAATCCACCAGTTAGAATGATTGTGGAAGGTTGGACGATACCAGAAGTCCCAGATGAACCCCGGTGCACACAGGAAGAACGTGACCTCATACAATTACTCCACTTTTGAATTAAACTGTTCTAGCAATTTCTCTGTAGATTACTTTAAACAAGAAGCTACAGCTTTGTTTCTGGAAAGATTTCTATTGTACCGTTTCGGCCTCTACGTTGAACGTCTTTCCCGGTTTTTGCTTTTGTTCTTGTCTTTATACTAGAGATCAGGTTCTGTGATGTTTATGCAACTGTCCGGAAATGTTTGTGATTCTTAAAGGTCCTGATTATTATCTGTAATTCCGTCTTGACATGTTGGTGTAGGTGGCATGGCATGGCATGGCCTGTCATCATGGTTATGCAGTGAATGTGAATGAGACTAGCCCACAACATGCACTCTTTTTATTATACTGGCCTGTCGTTTATAGATAGAAAGTGTGTGTGTGTGTGTGTGTGTGTGTGTCTGTGTGTGTGTGTGTGTGTGTGTGCTCATTGCAGATTTAACCATTCCTCCTGTTGTTCCTGAGTAGTGACTTTACACATAGCAGCAGCTCACATACACACAGACCTTTGGTATCTCTCACTTTCTGGCTTTGTTCAGGCACTAAACGATAAGGACTCGGCCTGGTGGCGTTCCCTCACTTTATCTTGTTCCTCCTCTTATCTGTGTAATACAACACCTCCTCTTATTTCTAACGCACAACTGCGCTCGACTGAACCGTCGAGGCACGCGGCACAGCGCCGTCGGCTCTGCAGCTCTCGCCTGGAAGAACTGAAGAAAAACTGCTGGTGTCATGAGACCTCATAGCGAGGATTCTTTGATGAGTGTTTGATTCCAGGCTGCATAAATCACCATGGATTAATGCAGCTGTGGTTTCCAATAAACAAGGACGCCCGGCTAAGAGAACGGTTTTAACCGGGAATAAACAGAAAGTGAGCAAAATTACTTTAGTCTCACAGCGCAAACACACTGGACATTTGAATCATCGACCGGTAGCACGGCTGTGAAAAGCATGACTGCATTTATGTCTGTATTTATCACCCTGCAGTCTTGTCTAACCATTTCGCTTTGACCTGATTGTAACTGAAACTATAAATTAGAGGAGTCTAGAACTTCTAGAACTTCCTATTTTTCTTAGTTAGCAAATTAGCTATCATGCTAGTAACCTGCGCGATTCTGAACAGGACTGGCAACATGGCTAAAACCATCCAGTTGTGTGGTTTGACATAGTGCCTTGCTCCCACTCTCTCTCTCTCATTTTCTACCGCTTATCCGAACTACCTCAGGTCACGGGGAGCCTGTGCCTATCTCAGGCATCATCGGGCATCAAGGCAGGATACACCCTGGACGGAGTGCCAACCCATCACAGGGCACACACACACACTCTCATTCACTCACGCACTCACACACTACGGACAATTTCCCAGAGATGTCAATCAACCTACCATGCATGTCTTTGGACCGGGGGAGGAAACCGGAGTACCCGGAGGAAACCCCCGAGGCACGGGGAGAACATGCAAACTCCACACACACAAGGTGGAGGGGGGAATCGAACCCTCAACCCTGGAGGTGTGAGGCGAACGTGATAACCACTAAGCCACCGTGCCCCCCTAGTGCCTTGCTGAAAAATACAATAACAAGCCGTGGATAAATTTCCTTTTATTTTGTTTGATGTTCAACTCACAAACATTTCTGTCAGGAAGTCTTTGCAAAAGCCCTATAATAACCGTATTGTTGTCACGGTAATACAGCCGACGCTGCATAAAATCTTGTAAATTCACCGATTGAAAATTGATTCATCAGTTGCCTGCCTCTCCCGCTGACACCCGTCGACTAAACGATGCGTTAAAGGTTTGATAACCATCGATTTCTATTGAAGCGAGGTTCGGAGGAACCTTCGGTGAGACGCCAGGAAATGAACGTGCACGTCAGTGTGAAATACTGCACAGGGTATTGTATGTGTGTGAGAAAGAGAGAGATGGATTGAGCACAGACTGGAGAGATTTATCCACCCCCAGTGTGAGCCAGACATAACAGCAGGTCATTCACTCGCTTTCTCCCCCTCCTGCATGAAGCTGTTTGATTACGCCTGCTCGTAACTCATGTGCACTCTATCAAACCAATGGGCAGCATATTGAGATCTGATGTACAGAGGTAATTAGAGCCCTTAATTGTTTTTATCGCTCACTGCACGACTTGATGAAGCAGCAGCAGCTGCTGTGGCTACGTGTGTGTGTGTGAGTGTGTGTGTGAGTGTGTATGCATATGTTCTTTCACCCCGTACATCAGTGTGCTGACCTAAGAGACCCTCACTGGCTGTTAGCATTTTCTTTGGGGTTAGAAGTTTTTTCAGTGCTTTAGGTTCCGCTGATGAAGAACGGACCAAACTCGGTATTTAGCCTGAATGTTAAATAATTTATGGCTGATTAGACAGATTTACTGCAATTTGAGTTGAAAATCTCAATGTGTGAAGAAAAATATGCAGTATTAGTATTATGTGCATAGGCCACGCCTCCTTCACTGGGACTCCTGCACAGAGGCCACGCCTCCTTCACTGGGACTCTTGCACAGAGGCCACGCCTCCTTCACTGGGACTCTTGCACAGAGGCCACGCCTCCTTCAGTGGGACTCTTGCACAGAGGCTATACCTCCTTCACTGGGACTCTTGCACAGAGGCCACACCTCCTTTATAGTGGATGCTTGCACAGAGGCCACACCTCCTTTATATTGGCTGCTTGCACAGAGGCCACACCTCCTTTATAGTGGCTGCTTGCACAGAGGCCACACCTCCTTTATAGTGGCTGCTTGCACAGAGGCCAAACCTCTTTCATAGTGGCTGCTTGCACAGAGGCCACACCTCCTTTATAGTCGCTGCTTGCACAGAGGCCACACCTCCTTTATAGTCACTGCTTGCACAGAGGCCACACCTCTTTTATAGTGGCTGCTTGCACAGAGGCCACACCTCCTTTATATTGGCTGCTTGCACAGAGGCCACACCTCTTTCATAGTGGCTGCTTGCACAGAGGCCACACCTCCTTTATAGTGGCTGCTTGTACAGAGGCCACACCTCCTTTATAGTCGCTGCTTGCACAGAGGCCACACCTCCTTTATAGTGACTACTTGCACAGAGGCCACACCTCCTTTATAGTGACTACTTGCACAGAGGCCACACCTCCTTCACATTTCCTATAGGCCATGTATGCTTAACTAGGAGTGACATTTGCTTAGGAAACACTTCCTTCACTGCGACAGACATTTTCCAGAGGCCACACCTCCTTTAATAGGGCTGTTATACACAGAGCCTTTTCTGGGTCTAAAAAATAGGGGCCACACCTTCTTTATATTGACATAACCCAATCCATGATTTGTTCAGTTGGACTAATAAATGTTATTTTGTCTGTAAGAATGTGGTGATGTTCATTCTGAAGGTGTGTGTGTGTGTGTGTGTGTGTGTGTGTGTGTGTGTGTGTGTGTGTACGAGACACTGTATAAACCACTTCATTCAGGCCTGCAGTTAATGTTTCTCTCTGCGCGCACACACACACACACACACACACATTTTACACTGTGCTGCTTGCACTGACACTAATGGGGTTCACAATGAAGTGTAAGTGTGTGTGTGTGGGGGGGTGTGTGAGAATTGAGCGGCTCTCTCTGACACTGACCCAGTCGATACCACAGCCCAGTACAGCTCAGTTAGTAATCTGCAGAACTCACCGCATTCCACACTGTTTACACCGTCTGACCCTGAGAGAGAGACAGACAGACATACAGACAGGGGATGAGACAGAGATGAGACAGGATGAGAGGAAGAATACAGAGCAATGATGGAGAGGCAAGAGATGGAAAGAACAAATGAGGACAAGTGAGGGGGGAGGAAAGAAATGAGAAGCTACTCAGAAGAAAGGAAGAGAGGAAGGATTGAAGGGGAAAGGGGAAATGGGCCTCTAAATCAAGTGTAATTTGCAGATAATATAAAAATTATTTACTTCTTGACTGATTTTCTCTTTACCCAGTCACTGGAACTCAGAGATTCAGACATATTCACTCAGTCTGTTTCCACTGTCTCCTAATCTGTGTGTTTGACGTGCCAGTAAAGATCCTGGACTAAAACGAAACCGAACAGCGAGTGAGAGGAAGTAACAGAAGGAGCGAGAGATTACACCGAAAGAACATCCAGGCTTTAATATTCCAGACTAAATCATTTTGTAATAACAGCGCTCATCATTCCTGTGGACCTGTGAGGCAATACGTACCTGATCTCTTACAAATGAAGAACATTCTCAGAATATTTTGAGTTTTGACATTTTAAAGGAACCTTCTATGACATGGAAGCCCCGTGTCGAGGACTCCGCATTAAAACTTTAAGAACCGTTCCTCCAGTGTACACGTTGTGACGTGCTGGATAAATATAGACTGGTTTCATACGAGGAGGTGCATTATGACCCTGGAGAAACCTCACAGCTTCTCAGCTCAGGGATCTGTCTGGGTGGAGTTCCACATGTTCTCCACGTGTTCCTGTGGGGTTCTTCTAGGCTCTCAGTTATTTTTCCACCTTGCATAAATATGCTAGTCTAGATATATACATCGTTGCTGTCAGGCAGAATCCTCGTATCTCCAAAACCGTTATTTTTCAGGAAATTAAAAAAACGCCGTACCTTATCTGCAGTGCACAGGGTTTAGTCCGCGTTGCAGTGGATTGTCTTGCGCTAAATTCCTGTCCTCAGACGAGCACCAGAACTAGCGGGGGTCAAGATTTTTTTTTTCTTTGAGCCCAGTGTTTTGAAGACATTTACCTCAGAAGACGTGTTGATTCGTTGCGACTCTTCTTGAGGAGAAATATGCCGTGAAGCTCTCCCGCGGAGTGAGGAAGAGGTGGACAGTTGAAGTGTCCAATGGAGTTATGAGATTTGCGCTCAAGCTATTTTCAAGACTTTAGATTGGTTAATAACTTGTAAAAATAACAGACCCACGTGGGGACTGACCAATAGCATCGATATGTGAAAAAATATGAAATTGACCAAATTTGGACATACGAGGTTAGCGACGATATAGACAGGGTAGATATCTAGAAATTTGCTTACTGTAGCTTTAAATTACCTGTCTGTGTGACTAGGGGTTTCTCTCTCTCACTCTCTCTGTACCAAACACTTTAATACTACAGAAGTGGATGTTCTGCAGACAATTGCATTCTAAAGTTTTATTACACCCGTTTATTTAATTGTAATCGAAAGAGGCTGAATGTCCCACATCTCATCTAGATCTCTGTTAGCTCTACATCTCAGAGCGTGTCTGTGTCTCAGATGCTACCAAACCAACACCAGCTTTCTTGTAGAGACACCGATCTCTTCCTTCATCAGCTCCACCTTTATTTTCCACAGAAACCGTGCTGACAGGAATTGTTTCTTACCCACCCAGTTCTTTGTGAACCGTATAAACACTTTCATATCAAGCCCACGTCTGGCTTCAGGTGTCTCAGAGAGCACTGTTGTCTTCCCACAGCGGTAAACTCTCACACTCTGGGGAGACCGAGAGATAAAGATAGCTGATGGAAATTGCCAGTTCAGGGTGAAAGGTGTTGAACGTGGACTCGACATCTTAACTTTTACAATCATCAGCTCAGAACATTAACCACACAGACACACTCTGGAGAAGAGAAGAGAAGCCGATGCATAACCCTGTCACCCTGGGGCAAGTAGTTCTAGTACAATGCTTTTAGGATGCTGCTGCTGCTTAAAAAAAGAATTATATATATATATAAAAAACAAAGGGGGGATGTGGTAGCTCAGTGGTTAAGGTGTTGGGCTACTGATCGGAAGGTCATGGGTTTGAACCCCACGTCCACCAAGCTGCCACTGCTGGGCCCTTGAGCAAGGCCCTTAACCCTCAGTTGCTCAGTTGTAAGTCACTCTGGATAAGGGTGTCTGCTAAATGCCATAAATGTAAATGTAAACAAAGTATACATTATTCAATAAAAAGGAAAAAAGAAATAGCGTCATGAGCAAATTCTAAAAACATTTTAAAAGCATTTTTTGTACTATTTTCCCATATTAACCTATAAAACAGTAATTTAAAAAACAAACAAAAAATTTAAACTGACAAACAAACAAAAATAGTTCAATGATCCTTTTATTTAATGTGTAAAAACAAAACTATTTATTTATTTAATATTAAATTTAATTATATTTTCAATCAAAGTGTACATTGTATAATAAAAGTCTTTTTTTGGCACTGTTCATATTCTATGAATATTGCTAGATAGACACTAGTGTTTGCATACAAAAATATTATAATGATTCTTTTATTTAATGTTTTAAAATATAAGAATTTAAAACAACAAATATGGAGAAAGAAAGAAAAAAAAAAAAGAAACACAAAATGAAACTTATTTTTCTTCACTAACAAGACAGTACCGCGTGACATAAAATAATAAAAGCAATTAAATAAATAAATAAATAAATAAATAAATAAATAAATAATGGTTATGAAAAAATAAGTGAAGCACAAAATTAAAAAAAAAACAAAACTTTTTTAATTACAAAAATAATTTTTACTATATTTGTTTTCTAGTATCGGCAAAAACACTAGTGTTACATTGTAATAATAATCATTAATAATAAGAAATGGTAATATAATAATAATTATTCATACAAACCTGAGTTTATTAGTTTAATGTGTATTACAAAAAGCGCTTTTAAATACAACGAGAAAAAAAAATTATTTTAACATCTAATCCTCTGCATCTAATCACACGTTCCCGTGCTCATGTCCACATTTTGAGCCATTGTTCTGAGAATTGCAGTGATCCGACGTGTGGTCTGGAGCCACGTGTGTTTGGGATGTGCAAGCTGTGTGAAGGTCAGGCCAGCTCTGAGCTGCATCCAAGGTTAAGAGCAAAATGAGGAGTGCGGGTGATGAGAGAATGAGAGAGAGAAAAGAGAGGAGAGAGAGAGAGAGAGAGAGAGAGAGAGAGAGAGAGAGAGAGAGAGAGAGAGAGAGAGAGAGAGAAGAAAGCTTACCAAAGATGAAGTGTTTATCAGACAGAACCTAAGAGCAGGCATAGGGACACGAAAGGGAAGGCCATAATACTCAGTGCTGTTTAAGGATCTTTTGAGTTGTTGCTCTTTTTTTTGTTGTCACTGGCTAAAAAACCGAAGGGGAGAAAAACCGAGACTCAGAGTTTCCAACTCCATCTTTTGTGCTGGAGCTACACGGCTATAATGTCATTTCTGTAGCATGAAATATAACCTTAATAAAAGTTCTGTATATGTCACATAGCGAGCTAGAAACCATGCAAGTTATAGTGTGCCGTGATGTTCAAGCTCTCCTACATTTGCTTAATTAGAAAAAGCTTCAGTGAAAAAAACAAACATTTTTCAGCAGAATTTGGGTGAAGAGAGACTTTGAAGATAGATGTGGGAGTTTGTTTGGCTAAAATGTTGCCGTAATGAGAATCCAACTAGCTACTGCAGAAATCCATGCTAGTATCCTCAATATCTGAGAAAAAACACACCTAATTTACATTTCATGGTATTAATATTTATACCTGTCTTATATACAGAGCTGGGAGTAAGTCACACGTGTGCAAGTCATGAATGTCAAGTCAAAGTCAAGTCGAGTCTTTTTTTAATATTTGTCAAGCAAGTCTCAAGTCTCAAATATGCGACTTAAAGGCAGGGTCTCCGATTTTTGAAAGCCGATGTCAACATTTGAAATCACCAAAACAAACACGCCTCTAACCCAAATGGGTCCCACCCCTATATCGATAGCTCCGCCCACACATACATACGTAACCCAGGCAACTAATGGAAAGAAATGTGTCTTTATCATAGCTGAAGTGAAGAACAATACGATTGTAGATAAACAAACAAGCAAAAATGACACACAAGCATAATAATGTAAAGGACAAAGACATATATTAGTTCTGTGTAACAAAGCAAAACCAACGTTACTCACCTATCGAGAAGGAAAAAAGCGCCTCGGCGTCTTAAGTAAAGTTGGTCACATATTCACAGATTGGAGTTTCCCGAGTCAATAACTCCTGAGCTAAACGCTGTTACTACACAAAACACGGTTGTAGCTGCGTCTCTACATTACTACGATAGAAAAGAGGTGTTATTTGTGTAGTAACAGCGTTTAGCTCAGGAGTTATTGACTCAGGAAACTCCAATCTGTGAATATGTGACCAACTTCCTGCTGCTTCAGTTCTCTCCAGCGCTGGAAAGCTGATCCTATATTAACACGTCCTACTTCTTACCTTATCGTAAGTCTTTCTTCACTTTCTTTCTTTGTTTTTATCCTCCATGTCAATGTTAAAACCGCTTTCTGCTAATGTCACACTGAACACTCTCTCCGCCCATATCGACGAGACACGCCCCTTCCTGCTCATTGGCTACACGTTTGTTTTTATTTTTGTTTTTATTTTTGTTTATTATTCGGCCCGACTCAGTTTTCTGAAGCATTTTTCAAAAATCAGAGACCCTGCCTTTAAGTCTGACTCGAGTCAAATCAAGTTCCCCATCTCTGAGTCATTTATCTCAAGTCCGAGTCAAGCCTCAAGTCATGAATGTCAAGTCAAAGTCAAGTCGAGTCTTTTTTTAATATCTGTCTCAAATATGCGACTTAAGTCTGACTTGAGTCAAGTCATATGACTCGAGTCCCCCATCCCTGCTTATATAACCACTGGAAATCACAAACTTTATCAAACTAGCATGTCTATTAGCTGCTAAAAGTGTCCATCAAAACCATGCATCTCACCTCCAAACGTTTTCAGAGGAATAGCTAAACTGTTTCTGCCAACCGACTGGATTTGTACATAATTCTTATATAAATCGGGTCTTTACACCGATTATTCAAATGATTAAACTTTATTTGCAAAGTGATGTTTTGTATTTTGATAAGCTGCATGATCTGGAAGGGAAAAGCTTTTTATACGCCGTGGCTGTTTTTTTGTTTTTTTTTTTCTGAGAAATGCTCATGATGTTTAAAATCCTGTTTAGCTTTTAATGCATTTGGAGACCACTCTATTAAAAATTGCTTGTGTTCTGCCCGAAACAGCCGTGAATGCGCTCATTTATCCATAGAGTAGAATTGCTTTCCTTTATCTATTGGTGATTAGAACAAATGGAGGCGTCTAATCCGTGCTCCCGAGCGCGGCCATTACGCAGCTGGATCTGTTTCAGGGATGGATGTTTATCATCTGCATTCTGGTGAAAAGAGCTTTACATTGGCAGCTATAAGAAAGTAATTGCTAATATAATAACAATTGTACAAGACCAGTGTTGATCTGCCTTTGGAAAAATGATAATCATTGCAACAGGCCATGAAATATTTAAGCAGGCTTTCAATACTGTATTACTATTGCATGAAATAAAATATACGGAGATAAAACAAGAGTAACTAACACAGCGAAATGAAACCGATTCACCACACAAATGCTGGTGTCAAAGTCCCAGAGAGCAATGAGGCTGTACAATGCAGTTGTGCTGATTTACAGCAGAGGCTCGGCGCAGTTAGTTCACATTTTATGCTATGATGAGACTGGAGTACTAGTTGAAATTCAGAAGCTGATCTGTTCTAGCAAAGGAGTAGGGTGGAGGAGCTGGACAACCTAAATCCTAAAGCGTGGCTGCATCCATCTTTTTAGATATACAGTATATGACATGCAGAAGAGAGCTAGAGTACAGTTATCTGTAGCACCGATATCTGTAGGTGGTGGAACGGCATTGATTGTAATGTAGAAAACAGTTAACCAAAGTGAAAACAGAACAGTGTGTTGATGAAAAAGAAGCTACAAAACAACGTACAGGTTAAACGCTGTTTGGAGTCTCGTCGCCCCGTGGTCACCTTGCCAGGGATTGATCTGCATGGTCCGCCAGTGTCTCATAGGATTGTTGTGGACGGTCTTGTTTCATCAGCAATCAGTTTTGCGCTGAACTCAGAGTTTACGATGACCCGTAAGTTCCTCAGGAGCTCTCGGCTGCACTATTATAAACTGTTGGTGAAATGACATTATTTACATTCACACTATTTACTGTAGAGTGTCACCCAAATGTCGATGGGTTCCCTTCTGAGTCTGGTTCCTCTCAAGGTTTCTTCCTGTGCTGCCGTCACCTCGGGCATGACCAACAAACCTGGGAACCTGTGTAGGGGACACACAGAATGTAGGGGACATAGAGAATGTAGGGGACACACAGAATGTAGGGGACACACAGAATGTAGGGGACATATAGAATGTAGGGGACACACAGAATGTAGGGGACACACAGAATTTAGGGGACATACAGAATGTAGGGGACACACAGAATGTAGGGGGCATACAGAATGTAGGGGACACACAGAATGTAGGGGACATACATAATGTAGGGGACACAGAGAATGTAGGGGACATACAGAATGTAGAGGACACACAGAATGTAGGGGGCATACAGAATGTAGGGGACACACAGAATGTAGGGGACATACAGAATGTAGGGGACACACAGAATGTAGGGGACATACAGAATGTAGGGGACACACAGAATGTAGGGGACACACAGAATGTAGGGGACATACAGAATGTAGGGGACACACAGAATGTAGGGGACACACAGAATGTAGGGTTGTTTCACAAATTACAATACAAGGACAGAGTCCCTGGAAACTTGAACTTTCTCAATAAAAATCCCTTCAAACCTGGAAAGCACTACCTTGTTGATGCATTAACCTTGATAGTGTGAGCAAGCTAGTTAGCTAGTTAATTGTTCTGGAAGCTTGTTTAGGTTGAAATTTAGTAACACGTTAATGTTATTATTTCTCTATAACTTTGGCAGCAAATATAGCAATCGTACAGGGATTCTAAATGTTCTGCCATTCCATTTGTTTACCCAGTTTGTTACTCGGCGTATCATAGCTTTCAGATTCTGGTTATTAGCCTCTTAAGTCTTTTTGCTTTCTTCTCTCTACTCTTTCTCTAATCTAAGACTATTTTAACTTTTGCTTTTACTTCCTCAATATCTCTCAGTCTCTCTCTCTCTCTCTCTCTCTCTCTCTCTCTCTCTCTCTTTCTCTTTCTCTCTCTGCTTAACCGCCGTCTGTGTGTCTCAACATGGCTAACCCTGTGAAGCAGAACCGGCTTCATTATAATTGGGCCTGGCGTATCAGGTCACAATTATCAACGCTGGCTTATTCAGCTTTTAATTGCCTCATTTAATTTGTTCACATTTGGCGTGGAGCAACAGCAACCTGCTGCAGTTGAAACCGATTAGCTCCAAGGACGTGTCAGTCGAGACAGGGCTTATCAACACGTCTCCCTCCTCTCCTTCACCTCAATTCTTCTATCAGTGCGAGACTGTAACGAAGGGACAAAGTAGGAAAGGGAGCTCTGTTTGACGTTTTTGTTTTTCTTGGGTTCTTTACAGAGGTTTAAATGATATAGTCTTAATGAGTCAAATATAATAAAAAATATAATAATAATAATAATAATAATAATAATAATAAAAATTTAGTGAATATAATATGCGATCCAATGGCATGTTTTTTTTGTGCATGGAAGTGCGGGTCACTTGTTGCGTCCTCGTTTGGAGAGCAGGACTCATTAATTGTGACGATGTCGCGGACGGTTCATGGCCGTGGTCCAGCGAGAGAGAAGAGTGCAGTGAAGCTCATTTATCCATTTATTCATCACCTTATTTAATGGGGGAATTAAAATGCTTTATAGTGGTGCTTTGAGACCAGCACAACAAAGTGCTTATTACTTTCACCTTACATACAAGGAGATAGATAACACACTATGATACAAATAATAAAGTCCCTCAGATTCTTTGTCTTTAGCATAATTAGCATTTTGTTTTAATAACACGGCGCCGGGGATTTCTTGACTTGTACAGTGAAAACTTGACACGTATGAACAAAAGGGGAAAAAACATATCGTCGCTGTCGGGCGGAAACCTCGTATGTCCAAATTTGGTCAATTTCATATTTTTTCACATATCGATGCTATTGGTCAGTCCCCACGTGGGTCTGTTATTTTTACAAGTTATTAACCAATCTAAAGTCTTGAAAATAGCTTGAGTGCAAATCTCATAACTCCATTGGACACTTCAACTGTCCACCTCTTCCTCACTCCGTGGGAGAGCTTCACGGCATATTTCTCCTCAAGAAGAGTTGCAACGAATCAACACGTCTTCTGAGGTAAATGTCTTCAAAACACTGGACTCAAAGAAAAAAAAATCTTGACCCCCGCTAGTTCTGGTGCTCGTCTGAGGACAGGAATTTAGCGCAAGACAATCCACTGCAACGCGGACTAAACCCTGTGCACTGCAGATAAGGTACGGCGTTTTTTTAATTTCCTGAAAAATAATGGTTTTGGAGATACGAGGATTCCGCCTGACAGCGACGAAATAATCATTGAGTTGATGGTTTCAGTAAGGAGATGGTTACTTACAGTTAATGGAATGAGTCTCCAGTGTTAGGACTTTGGTAACATTGAGAGGTAAAGCTGTAACTTTAACAAATGAAGGACGGATGGTTTTGCCGTCTCTCTGTAACTTGAGATTTTAGCAATACATGTTATTCTTTAATAAGCAACAGTTGTAATAGTACAGCAGTGTTACTCCACTTCACCATGTAGTTGATTTTCTTATAACCCACAACCTATTGTGTTCTTCAATTAACACTTGACACAAGGACCTCTATTTTAATTCAATTCATTTCAATTTATTTGTATAGAGCTTTTAACAATTTCCCATTGTCTCAAAGCAGCTTTACAGAAGTATGGAAACAGAAGAGAGAGAGAAAAAAATATAAATATATAAGAATAATAATAATAAAAGATAAGAATAATAATAATAAAAGATAAGAATAAAAATAAATAAATGAATATATACAAATAAAGTTTAAAATTAAGATACTAAATTTAAGATATTATATATTTATCCCTATCCCTAATGAGCAAGCCGGAGGCGACGGCGGCAAGGAAAAACTCCCTGAGATGACATGAGGAAGAAACCTTGAGAGGAACCAGATTATTTTAGCTTTTATGCTTGAGTGTGTACTTGTCAGGGACGCGGGGATAAAAACAGACCCAAATGCAGGATAGCTAAAATAAACAGGGTTTATTAACTAAAAAACACAGAACAGGACAAAGACAAGGGGGCACGGTGGCTTAGTGGTTAGCACGTTGGCCTCACACCTCCAGGCTTGGGGGTTCGATTCCCTCCTCCACCTTGTGTGTGTGGAGTTTGCATGTTCTCCCCGTGCCTCGGGGGTTTCCTCCGGGTACTCCGGTTTCCTCCCCCGGTCCAAAGACATGCATGGTAGGTTGATTGGCATCTCTGGAAAATTGTCCGTAGTGTGTGATTGTGTGAGTGAATGAGTGTGTGTGTGCCCTGTGATGGGTTGGCACTCCGTCCAGGGTGTATCCTGCCTTGATGCCCGATGACGCCTGAGATAGGCACAGGCTCCCCGTGACCCGAGGTAGTTCGGATAAGCGGTAGAAAATGAGAGAGAGAGGACAAAGACAACAGCAGACACGACGAGAACATGACAACAGAGGATTCAGCGCTGCTTAAGGCAGCGCGGCTCGACTAAATACTGACAACGATTAACACATGAGGAACAGGTGTGCAGAGGCGGGGAGGAAGAGACGAGGGCGGGGCAGACACGTGACACCAAACATAAACAAAAGCACGTGGCCAAAATCCGAGTCCTTACAGTACTGTATTACATGTTTTGTGAGTGTGGTTCAAGATGGCTGCTGTTATTACTTTAAGCTACAGTATGTAATGATTATTTATTTCAATATTTATAAAAAAAAACAATATCACACAATATGTTAGAAGCTACACAAACAAATCTCATCATGGTTCGAGGTAAAGAATGTGCAAAATGATAAAACCAGTAGCAATTAATTTCCTTTAGATGCTAGCAATGATTAGCCTTGTGATTTTACTGTAAGGCTAAAGCAAAAACTCAGACATCTAAAGACTCTGGAATGGAATAATTGTGTAATTTTAACACACTGAGCCAGATTTTTAACCCTCAATAAGTTTAAAAGAGATCGTTGGATGTTGTAGCTTAATGGTTAAGCTGTTGGATTACCAACTGGATGGTTGTGAGTTTGTACTCAGGCATTTGTCATAATGCAGCAGATGTGAATGAAAGTTTATACTTGAAACAATATTTTGGTGTAAGACCTTCAGTAGTAAGACAGATGGAACCTTAGCATTTTCAGTAGATTTTCTCCCTTTTTGTTGTTTTTACTGGATCATCTGGAGTCTCCAGTGTCAGCGGTGTATCATCACGCTGGTGAACAGCAGTGTGCTACTTTTGTGGACTGGAGCCTGCGTAGATCTTTTGGCGTGTTTCCTTTTTGAGCCACGGCCCCTTAACGCTGCCCGAGTCTCACAAAGCAGGTATAGAGATGAGACCAAGAGCCTGTAGGAGTTTTCAGCCCCAAGGAGATTCTCACAAAGGAGCCAAGCTGGAGTGAATTATTGATGTAGGAGAGCAGGGTTCAGGGGGCGTGTTAGATGTAGCCGCGTGAAGACAGCAGATGGAGGGAAACTGGGCAGAGATCAAAATCATTAACACGGAGTGGCACAACAGCCGGGATTCCACCCTCTCACTTTAGCACTGGGCATTTTCAGGGGAGAATCTCTCTCTCTCTCTCTCTCTCTCTCTCTTTGACTCACATTCTCTCTCAACCTCTCTCACTTGTGACCAGACTACTTTCTCTCTCTCTCTCTCTCTCTCTCTCTCTCTCTCTCTCTCTCTCTCTCTCTCTCTCTCTCTCTTTCACTCACATTCTCTCTCAACCTCTCTCACTTTGTGATCTGACTTGTCTCTCTCTCTCTCTCATTCTGATTCCTCTTCTCTCTCACTCTATGATCTGGACACCCCATCTCTCTCTCTCTCTCTCTCTCTCTCTCTCTCTCTCTCTCTCTCTTTCACTCACATTCTCTCTAAACCTCTCTCCCTTTGTGATCTGACTTCTCTCTCTCTCTCTCTCTCTCTCTCTCTCTCTCTCTCTCTCTCTCTCTCTCATCCACACATTTGATCTCTCTTGTTCTTCTGATTCACCACCCCATCTAATCATCACATCTCTCACTTCTTCTTAGCATCACTTTCCGTCCCAAACACTCTTCAGTTCTGTTGTTCTTTCGATTTTTTTTCTTCTCCGTCCATTTCTGTGGCTTACATTAACTAAAGGTTCACATTTTTTACTCTTACCCAGATTCCACATGAATCGTTGTGTATTTCTTTTTTTATTTCTTTTTTATTTTATTTTAGGAAACTTGATCTGTTCATTAACATTAATGTATTCATCAAAGGTCATTTACAATTTAAAATCAGAATGAATTGATTTGTTCTGATGAATATATTTGCTGGTATCAAGTCCTGCGCTTCTCGCTGGTGTGAATTCGAAATGAGGTGTTTTCAATAAGACGCAGCTTAACACCGAATCCTGTCTTAATTCTGTTGCGTCTCAGGAGAATTATGCATGCGATGTCATCCGCACACTTTTGTGCACTTTACCGACCCTCATCGATCCGCCGTTTGTCTTCCGTACGGAGCGGCACTGTGCATCGATCTTCTTTTATTATATCCGCAAATCCCTGCAGTCGTCGAAGGAGTCGCAGGTCAGGACTTTAGGTCAAAAGGTTAGGCTCATGCTTTAATCCCAAAAGACGTTCTTCTTTTCCACCACCGTTCTTCTTGTTCTGCTTGTTTATGTTTTGCTCCCAGCTTTCTGTTTTTAGCCGTGTGCCTCTTGGCATGGTCTTGTCATCCCCATTTGCATTCGGCGCTCCCCGGCGTGCCGCTGCGCCGTCGTAGCTTTGAACGAGCTCCCAGACGCACTTATTTCTGCCCATTGGTTCGTTTGGGAAACTTAGTTAATTAGTGTGCACACATGCCACTTGTTTTAGTGTGTAATGGAATCTCCAGGCGCCGAGCTGTTCTGAGTCACACGTCATGCGTCTTCGTTCCTCCTTTTTTCTCTTTCTTCATCCTCCGAGCTGGCCGCGTTCTACCATGAGACATGCAGCTCTGGCGCTCTTGCCTCAAGGCACTGCTGTCTTTAAGAGCCTCAGGGTGTCTTGCTTTGAAATGGTGCAGTAGGACTGTGATTTATGCTGAATTTTGAATAAACGCTGTGCATTTGATAGTGATGCATTTGATCAAAGTGCTCAGATCCTAGCACTTCTGAAGCGTTTTGTCAACAAAAGAACGGTTTTTATATTTTAGATTGTTTCCATTTGAGTGTTACAAATGCGTGACGTGTCGATGTTTTTATATTTGCTGGATGCAGAATCTATGATAATGATTCTAAAACAAAACGATATGATATCAAACCCAGACATTTTTAGTTCCCTAAAACCCAGTCCCAGTTCCTTTGATTGAAAAGCTAACCTCAAACTACTTCTGATTTCCCTCACTAATAAACACAATGATGATAACCTTGAACCAGAAGAACCGGAGGAGCGAAACCTCAGGAGTAAACAGTGTAGAGCGGTGACTAAATAGCTTCTCAACTCTCCGGTTAAGCCCGCTCATAAAGGTGAATGTGGTACGTTATTACCTTGATTACCTGCTGCAAACGGCAGATCAATAGGTCCTGAATGGTTCCCTCATTGATCAGTGGGCACAGCACGGCTAATTTATGCCCCTTCTCAGCCTCTTCGTCCTGGCCAGGCCATTGGGGTGTGAAATTCAAATTATTATTGCAGCCAGCCAATTCCATTAGGAGTGGGAAGGATGCATAGCAGTGCTGGGTGATATTGGCTCTGTTCCTGGTGAGGGGTGAAGGCTTGCCCTTTGCAGCCCACACAGCAGGAGTTATTACCCCAGTTTATCACCGTTCCCCCTGCCTCCTTCATCTCACTGCTTTTTGTCATGCCAGATAGAGAGGCTGCGCTAAGCATCAGTGCCCCTAGAGGTCATGCAATAAGATGCAGAGTGCCCAGACGTCAAGCTGTTCCGAAACGGTCTAAAAGGCCATCTTTATTGTTTCCAGTTTATCCAGAGTGTTATTTTATGAGTTTTATTATCATCCATGGAATGCAGTTTTCACACAGAATTTGCAGCAAAAATGAGAAAAGAAATGTTATGGGAGTTTTTATGAGCGGTGGTGGTTGGGAAATTTGGATGCTACTTACTTAAAAAAAAACACACACACAACCCAAACAAGAACAAAGTATGTACATGAAGTCCTAATGCATTTTTTAACGTACAAAATTTGACTTGAACATTTTCAGTACACCACAGTGCAAGCTACCTTAAAGCCTGTTGTTCGCACAAAGATAGCTAGCATAGTGGGCGCTGTAGTAATTCTGAAATCTGATTGGCTAGAAAGTGAAAGTGAAGTCACGTCATACGGCTAAATACGGTGACCCGTACTCAGAATTCGTTCTCTGCATTTAACCCATCCAAAGTGCACACACACAGCAGTGAACACACACACACACCGAGAACACACACCCGACGCAGTAGGGTGGGAGGGTTGGTGGGTGGGTGGGGGTTTTCAGGAGCAGTGGGCAGCCATTTATGCTGCGGAGCCGGGGGAGCAGTTGGGGGAGGGGGGTTAGCCTTGCTCAAGGGCACCTCAGTCGTGGTATTGCCGGCCCGAGACTCGAACCCACAACCTTAGGGTTAGGACTAATGTGATTCACGTAAGCGAATACCTCGGAATGTACTGCTGATTATAATCCAAATGAAAGCTTTAAAGTAGAGCAAGACCACAGGCACTGCAGCTTTAAATCCCAATATACGGATTACGGATATTCAGAGCGCTAGATACGGATATTCAGAGCGCTAAACAGATACTCACCCACTGAACACCTGACAAAAATCATATGTGTAACACTGGCATCAGATTTTAAACAGATTCCACTTCAGTTTAAAATCGGCGATAAACAGAGAAAGAGAGATGCTTTGTGGAACGGGAGATTGAATACACATTAAAAGCAAGCTGTGCAGGACAAATTAAGTGCCGGTCATTGAGCAGAGAGAGTAATTTAGTTCCTTGGCCTTGGATCAGAATTAATTAAGATTGCATGGCCGGAGACGTGGAGAACATAAAGTGGACTGATTTAACCAAGGTTGGTGCAAGCTAATGGAGAATCAATAGGAACTGTAGAGGATGGTTGCTTTCTTCTTCACCTTCTCTCGTTCTGTTTCTTTTTGTGATTCTTCTTGTAAACCCTGACCTCAGTGAAGTTCCACTGTGGCAAGCTGCAGTCTGGTGGGTCTCTGGCAGCGGCGACTTCTAACGGAAAATCAGTCTAATCTAAATATCTCTTCCCTCTCTACTCAAAAATGCTCAGCTTTCGATTTTGGATAGCACCTCGTTAGACTGAGCATTAATATGTTCTGTGGTGGATTGTCAGACTACAGTAGGAATCTTTTATGAATGTCACCTTTATTCTACTACGGCAGCGCATTTGCAGCCGCTTTATACCAGTGTGAGTCGTGATATAGAGTCTATCCTGAGATCGACTTGAGGCGAGTACATGTATGTACCCTAGACGGGAGGTCAGTCCAAACAAATACGATAAAAGAATAGCTTGCATAACTACCTGGATGAAGAAGGAAACTGGAGGTCTTGAGGGAACCTTTGAAACTAAGCACAGACAGTGAGGACTTTGGTACTGTCAGGCAGCAACGCTATGCCATGTTCTGCCCCTTCACCGCCCTTCACCATCAATGGCAAACTAATTCTAACAAGGCATGAAGATATACAAATAGAAACACCAGACATGGTACAGCTGTTAACACCAGACACAACATAGCCTTGTGTGGCATCCAAATTTACAATCATGGAATCACAGAGGACAGGCAGAAGGTGATAATTGGCTTGAAGGTTATCTATGTCTGTGGTTTTATTACATGGTCATTTGTTCCATTGATGGGGTTATGCTGACTTTTTTATAGCTTCGATTAACAGTATTTCTCAGTTTGTGTTGTTCAGCTGCGGTCTGCAGATATCCTGGCCGATGTTTAATGTGTTGTGTATTTCTGGGTCACTGTTCGTTATGAAAAAAAAATGTTATGTCTAGTCTGAGGAGCTCAAAACTATATATATATATATATTTTTTTTCAATTTGGTCATTTGCCAATTCCCACCCAATAGCCAACTATCACTTGAACGCTATGCACCAGAGAGCTTGTGCTTCCTCTACATCTTTATCCACTACATCTTTCAAGCTGCTGCCCATGCTACATCAGATAAACACGGTTTTTTCACATACCTGTTCTTACAGATGTTCTGATTGACAGGGAATAGAGAAGATACCATCACGTCATCCCTCCCACCCAGACAGCACAGGCAGTTTTGCCCTCTTGGATTTTCCAGCCATGTATTTCTATGTCATTATCTGTATTAAAACTCATAATCTTCCAATGAAACCACTTGGGGGCTATTGTAAACAACGCTCTAGGTGATGTCTACCTGCCTAGATTAAAGTGTTTGTCTGGGATTCTTTGAATGATTAATGGTTCTGGTTTTCTTTAAAAAAGGAAGCATCTTCGTTTTAGGATTTAACTTATTTTCAAATTTTAAGAGATTCTCCAGTGAAGTAAGCCGAACCAAACCGAACCTAATATACAGTACAAACCTATTTGACTGATTTCCTGTGTTATTTCTTGCTTCCTGTACTTTTGAGCATATAATTTTATAACTTTAGCATCAAAAATAATGTGACCTATTTGTAGTTTACACCAACAGCAATAAAGCACATCAGTTATGATGTAATACAGAATATTAGGAGCCATTAAAAAGACAACTGCACTTACCTACACAGTAGTTTATACAGTATATATGCCTAAATGTGTCCCCATGAGTGCGATGAGAGGTGATTGGTTTCAAAATTTTTTTTATATGAGATTTGGGTACATTTAAACCTGCGATTTTATGTCGCTAATTTCATCGTTTCGATGATATTATTTTGATGCTCTAGATGGATAGGAAACAGGTGTAAACTGGATCTCGGTGCATTTCTTGTCCAAGCCAGACTACTCGTCTGTGTTTTTCTTTCTCGCACATCTCATCTGCTCACCCATTAATCATTGTGGCAGCAGATCCAATACACAGATGATGGAATATTAACTCTAGTCTGAGTCAATGCACACGGAGGCTATGATCTATTGGCCCCCTAGGAAAGGATGTGTGGCCTCTGGATCTGTTGGTCTCACCAAAAATGATGTGGCACACAGGGTCTGTTGCCACTAGGAAAGAAATTGTTGCTTTGTGATTGTCACTTATAATAAAGGAGGTGTGGCTTCTGTACCTTTCAGTGGCAGTAACGTGGGTGTTGCCTCTGTACATGTGAGGTCTGGTACATAAGACACTGATTCTTTACCTTCTAGTGCCACTAATGTAGACATGCCCTCTTCCAGTTCCAGTGAAAGAGGCATAGATCTGTATCTTTCAGTTCCAGTACAAAAGGCATGTCTGCTGTAACTGTCAGACCCAGTGATGAAGGCTATATCTTCCAGTGCCAATAAATTAGGCATTGCCTCTGTTGCCTTTAAGTTCCAATGCAAGAGACACAACATCTGTACCTGTTATTCCGTGTAAAAAAAGACATGCACTATGTCTTTCAGTGTCACTATAGTAGGCATGATCACTGTATAAAAAAAGACATGGCCTCTCCAACTCTCATACCCAATGTTGAAGGCATGTTTTCTGTACCTTCCAGTGCCAATAAAGCATTACCTCAGTACCTTTGAGTTCCAGTATAAGCAATGTGTGTTCTGTAAATGTTAATCATAGAAAAGAAGGCATGGCCTCTTTACTATGAAGGGGGGGATGGCACAGTGGCTTAGTGGTTAGCACGTTCGCCTCACAACTCCAGGGTTGGGGGTTCGATTCCCGCCCCTGCCTTGTGTGTGTGGAGTTTGCATGTTCTCCCCGTGCCTCGGGGGTTTCCTCCGGGTACTCCGGTTTCCTCCCCCGGTCCAAAGACATGCATGGTAGGTTGATTGGCATCTCTGGAAAATTGTCCGTAGTGTGTGATTGCGTGAGTGAATGAGAGTGTGTGTGTGCCCTGCAATGGGTTGGCAATCCGTCCAGGGTGTATCCTGCCTTGATGCCCGATGATGCCTGAGATAGGCACAGGCTCCCCGTGACCCGAGGTAGTTCGGATAAGCGGTAGAAGATGAGTGAGTGAGAGTAAGGCGGCGGTGGGAATCGAACCCCCAACCCTGGAGGTGTGAGGCGAACGTGCTAACCACTAAGCCACCGTGCCCTCCATCAGAATCTCTTTGCAAAATTTTAAATTGAATCATTGCTGCTTTAGATGCTTTGGATACTATGTTGAATTAATCCAGATACCAAAATATTTTCCATCACGATTTGTCCCCTTAAAGTGTGTGTTGGAAAGTTCAGATGTGTTCAACACCAAAGCTGTCTCCCTGTAGACCTGAGCAGCGAGATTGCCTTTAGCCATCACTGCCAAGTGAAATATGCAACCTGTCCCACCGTTGAGCGAAGTCCGTGGTGGGGTTTGCATCAAGGCTTCTGCAGCAGGATCAGGGATGACCGCTTTAGAAACCGACTGATTGCTTTGAGTAAAAAATAAATAAATAAATAAATAAATAAATAAATAAATAAAAGTGGTGGGTGCAGTGCATGAACGTCAGATCGGCTCCACGGTGCACGGTGCAGTCTACACCCACTGAAAACACATGTAATGTAGAACAAACCTGGTGATTGTTTTTGTTGGAAGAGAACTTGAGCAATGTTAGCAGAGTAACGTAAAGGATGTGGACAGTGATGGATGTGCTTCAGTTGGGATCTAACCTGTTTTTCTTACCAGTCTTCTTTCTCTTTTTCTCTGTGTTTTGCAGGTAAGACGCTGACCTTCTTTCTCTGCGGTCTCACTGCCGCCCACTGATAAGTGATCCGAGTCAGAAGTAACGTGGAGATATTTGTCTGATCCCTCTGCCCAACACACAAACACACAAACACACACACATAGCCAAGTTGTTGTTCTAAACATACCTGGGTGTAAAATTAACCTGATACAGATTAATAAATTTGTTATTCTTGTCTATATTAAGAAACAACAGTGTAAAATATGTTAGAATTATAATCAAGGTTAAGGTAAGGGTTAGATTTTAATTAGCACTGACTACATTTGTGTCTTTCTATCATACCTTTCTATTGATTTCTATTGATTTCTATTTAAATAAACATTGTAGATAAAGTTCCTACCAACGTATGTAGATAAACAAAGGATTAGATTCCTGTCCAAAAGTTTGGAATACAAAAAAATAGTTTACAGAAAAGTTTCAACTTCGAAGGTCATTCAGTCTAAAATCCAGTCCGAGACGCCGATCACGTTTAGAGCACTGCATTTAAATCCAAGAACTTGCCTTAAAAACCTGAGGAGACTAAGAGGCTTTTTACCACTGGTCACTTCGTGCGTTTTCTGTGATCCGATAGCTACCCGATGGTAAAAAGACCAGGTCTAAATGCCCTCCGAAACGTTTTGGAGACGGATATAAATCCGACGGTACAAACCCCTTCAGGAGGTGGTCTGGGACGCATTTCAGATGAAACTGGACAGGTGTAAATGAATGTGGTTGTTCAAGCCACATACATCAGCGCTAAACTCCTCCCAAACGGAAGGACGTCACTCGCAGGTGATCTTTCACCCAGGAGTCGGGTCTTAAAACGCGCTGCTGCCGCCAGTGAAAATAGGCAAAAACAGTAAACGCTGTTTTTTGTAACATAACCGTCGTAACGAGTTTTTTCGTCTTCTTGTGGATCGCGTTCTGAAAACCGCATACACCAAAGTGTGTTCCGTTTCAATTACGGAAATGAGGTAAAATATATTAGCATTTTGGGCGGAGTAGAAAGATCGGATCGATATCCGATTCGCCGAGACGCGTTTATGTGGCCTAATGTAAATGGAACAGTTTTAACAAAAACAGATAGCTATCGGATCAGAGAAAACACACAAAGTGACCGGTTGTAAAAAGGCCCTAAGAAGACGACCAGCATAAAAAATACACCTCTAACACGAGTCAGGTATGTTTGTAATACTGTTTATCGCTAAAACAACGATTCAGTTAATCACCGTAATTTGTTTTAATTTAATTTAATTTAATTTAACAAAACCGTTTCCGACGTCTTTATTCGGCAGCTTATAGAATAGCACGTGATCCAGCACACAGTTAATATTGTGCACACAATTCAATAAATCCAGATGATGTTCATTTAAGATTAAGAATTTATGATGTAATTTTTTTTTTATTTTGATGAGACAATATTATTAACAAAGAATTTATATTGGTGTATTAAATATTGGCCTCGAATAACATTCTGTAGTGTTTTTGAGCCAAATTCTACATTTCAGCCTGACATATTGTGGCTGAATTTAAAACGGATCCTCGCTCAAGATAATATTGCGCAAGACAAAAAAATGGCTCACGTCCAATATCAGGGTTGTGTGTATCTGAGACACGGCTGTTGTTTCAGACACGGCTTCAAGTCGCGGGTGTATCGCTCACAAAACTTCTAAGTAAAGCTGTGTAGAAAAAGGAAAGAAAGAATAATTTAGATTAGTGAAAAGTAGAAGTAAAAGAATTAGACATAAAAGTTTAAAGGTCTGGGTTTAAGGTTAGGTGAAGCAGTATTTAGGTCTTATAATAAATAATACATTAAATACTTCTGATTAAAAGACACATACACACACACATACAGTACACACACATATACACACACACATGCACACACACACCCTTACGTCTATATATTTGTTAAACCCTTAGATTAGCTACCTATTGTTCACAGAATTTGTTTTAATCTCTAAATTTTCTCTCAAATATTAGGGCATTGTTTGCGTGTGTGTGTGTGTGTGTGTGTGTGTGAGCCTGCATGTGTGTGTATCTGTGTTTGATGTTTAATCCATATCACATCTGATATGAAAACACACAAAGAAAAGACTGTGACTGTTTAAATTCAAGTGGAATGATTGCAATTTGACTGTAGTGTGTAACTGAGCTGGTTGTTGAAAGTGTGTGTGTGTGTGTGTGTGTGTGTGTGTGTGTGTGTGTGTGTGTGTTCAACAGGGTGTGTGTTGTCTTAATCTTTGGCTTCTATCCAGTAGAATCTGTGAGAGAGTGTGAGACAGTTTGAGTATTGTAACACCATTAAACACACACACACGCACACACACTCACACATACACACACACTCACACACACACATACTCACACACTCACATACACACACACTCACACTCACACACACACTCTCGCACATACACACACACTCACACGTGCACACTCACACATACACACACACACTCACACACACACACACTCTCGCACATACAGTACACACACACTCACACGTGCACACTCACACATACACACACACACTCACACACACACATACTCACACACTCACATACACACACACTCACACTCACACACACACACTCTCGCACATACACACACACTCACACGTGCACACTCACACATACACACACACACTCACACACACACACTCTCGCACATACAGTACACACACACTCACACGTGCACACTCACACATACACACACACACTCACACACAAACACACACATTCTGACACATACACACACTCACATGCGCACACACACACACACACACACACACACTCACACACGCACACACACACACATACCCACACACACACACACACACACACACACTCACACACACACACACACACAGCCCTCGGGGATTCATTACAAATGAAAGGATGCTCAGAAATGATGTCCAGCTTCACCACTCAGTATCACATTGCTTTTGCATCACTTTACAGAATTATGAATCATTTACACTGTGAATCATTTTGCACCAATGAATCATTTTTATTTTTTTATTTTTCCATGAACAAAACATGGGCTCTGAAACTCTGAAATCTGGTGTACGAACAAATCCCTAAAGCTGTAATCAAATCAATAAATAAATGTTGTCATTAATAAAGAAGTGGTTTAGCGGATAGTCGCGTTATTAAAATGATCTTTATGGGAACTGATGTCTATAAATTTGAGTAAATATGTACAGAACATAGAGAGCTCTGTCTGTCGCCTCGTGCTCGTACAAAAGATGTCATAGCTACGTTAGTTGGCTAACTTTGTTAATAGCTGCTTTATATTCGTCGGTTGTGTCCTTATGACTTGATCCAAAATCTTGTCCCGAATGCGTAGTGCTGCACCGTCCTTATCTTATTATTCAACCGGCAAAACAAGTGTGGAATGTTGGACCTTTCTTGCACTCAACACTCACATGCAGCTTCTAAACATTTACGCTGAATGAGAAACATTCTCAGGAAGGTCGACGTCACTCCAGGGGACAAAACATCTTTGTAATTAGCCCATGTTGTGTGTTTGATGTTGTTATTCGCCATCGACTGGGAATCGGCTTATATTTCCAGATAGTGAAAAACTGTTAGTGTTCTATGTAAGAAGATACGACCATTCTGACGTTCACACGTTAGACGCTGGCGTACAAGTGCCTAGTGTATAGAATGTCATTTGGGACACAGCTAATGTGATACAGTTTTGTTGAACTGTTGCCTTGTAGATAACCCATGACAAGGTGTGTGTGTGTGTGTGTGTGTGTGTGTGTGTGTGTGTGTCTGTTTACTGGCTTAAACAATGCATGTCATTGTGTGTGTGTTTATGTGTGTGTATAGACTGATGAGAAACGAGTCGATCCACTATAAGCAGCCAAGATTTGTAGGAGTGAGGTGCAGAGTGAGTTTTTTGATGCTCTGGTAGGTTCGACAAAAAACCAGTTTGGTGACTGGTCGGAGTCAAGAAAACACACACACACACACACACACACACACACACACACACACACACATATATGTACATGTTCACTGCCCCCTACAGCTTAGTGAGTGAATTCATCGTTCAAATGCATTCTTCATTTCTATTTAGCAGAATGTTGTGAGTTCAAATCCCAGGACTGATGTTTGGCCTTAAGGATTAGTCAAGAATGTTCCAGAATAATTATATAGAGAGATGCAAAGACAGGAATAGGATAAAGATGAAAAAAACGAGAATGAAAGCAAGAAAGGAATGAAGGAAAGAGGGAAGAAATAGAAAGAAAGTAAGGCGGGTAAAAATAATAGCAGGGAAATGATAATGAATTGAATGAGGAAGGAAATTTCATAAATACGAATAAGGAAGTAAAAGGTATAATTAAAAAAAAGTTATGCTAAGTAAATAATAGAAAAAAGAAAGAAAGAAATGAAGGAAGGAAGGAAAGAAGGCAGAAAAAAAGAATAATTTAAAAAATAATAGTACAAATAATTGTAAAAATTAACGTACGGTAAATATTCTTTATTCTGATTCGAAGCTAATTGTGAATAAAGTCGCAATCTCTCTTCCTGCTCGTCTCATCACGTGCGGCATTAAATATTTCTTTATTTCTTTATGCTTTAATAACTTTCTCCTGGTCTGGGGATAAACAGCGCAGCATGTTTCATTTGTTTGATGTTCATTATTTCATAAAGGAAGAATTTCAGCTTCAAAGGAGAAAGACTAAGGGAGTGAAGTCTCTAGGAGTAAACTTTGGATTTTTCCTCACGGTTTAGCTTCTGCTCTCTCACTCGTGCTCTGTCGTGGTGAGCTCGCCATGGTGATGAAGCTGAGGTGGGGTGTGTGGAGATAAAACCCCCAGGTCAAACACTGATGACTTCTTCACTCATTAGCACTGACCGCTAGCAGGCCTTGACCTGCTCCTGCACCGACATCGAGCTGAATAATGTTTCATTAATCCCGTTACACTGCACCATCACGCAATTACACCAACAGTGCTGTGAAACCAGTGAAGCTGCACAGCAACTCATGAAATCCTCCAGATGGATGGTAGATGCTGTGGTTTGATTTGCTTAATGACTGTAATAACATTCATTATCAAGCTAGTTACGGATCCTGGAATTATCCTCAAACTTCAGATTCAGTACCTTCAGATTTTCCTGCAGGTACAAATCTGTATTCTTTCTTTCTTTCTTTCTTTCTTTCTTTCTTTCTTTCTTTCTTTCTTTCTTTGATTGGACAGTTGTATTGTTGATTAATTGGTAAGATGGTTGGTTGGTTGCTTGATTAGTTGGTTGGTTGGTTTGTTGATTGGTCGATTAACTGGTTGTCTGTTTATTTATTGCTTGGTAAATGACTGGATGATTTGTTGGTTGGTGTTTGGTTGTTCATTGCTTGGTTGATGATTGGTTGGTCAGTTGTTGTTTGGTTGGTGATTGGTGATCTATAGGTGATTGATTGTACTGGTTGATTGCAGAATCTTCAGGCAGAGCTGCATAAATATGATTGCTGATGAATGGCGTCAACTGAGAGAAAACCAGGACTTGATCCTTTCCGAAGGCAATTCCGAGGAAATTTTGTCCCTTTTTTCTCTGGAATGACGATCTCCCCTGGAAGGCTAACTCACACACTCCTTACTTAGATGAAATTAGATTGTTTATTTGTCAGCATGTTCCTGCTGCATCATCACGCTGTGCCTCAGAAATGTGAAACTTCTCTGATGAGTACTAATGATATTTTCAAACTTCTTTCCTACTTCTTTTTGCTTTGTCTATACCTGGGGTAAGATATTATCATCCCCTAGTGTCCATCATCTCATATAAATTATAGCGGCACTGTCCATCATGCTAATGATGAGGATTGCATATATTTGTGCTGAAGAACCCATTAGTGTGAGGTTTATCCAGGCTATCCTATGGCTACCAGGCCATGGATTTTCCTCGGGCATTCCTTGACAGAGCTCATTCTAATGAGATGGCACTGAGCCAACAGGCCACGTCCTCCGTATTGTGGGAAGCATGCCAACGGGAACTCCAATTAAAAGGCTAATTAATCCACCTTCAAATATACAATGATAACAGAAAGTTCCTTGGTTATTCATACGACCAAAGATTTCTGATTATTATCACCAAACATTTTTCTGAGTACGTAATAAAAACACACACACTCATAGCTAACAGATATGAGACATTGTTAGCTACGCAGTTCCGTAGTTACAGTAGTTAAATATTTTTAGGCAATTAGCATAGATGACTCAGCAAAATGAGCACCATCACATGGCACTAAAAGATGTTAAATTTACATATACAGTAACAACTACAAAAAAATCCTATAAATCGTTGAACACTATTTCAGGGATAAGAACACTTTATGGATATATACAGTGAATACTTAAAGAACCGTAAACTAATGCCTCTTTTCCACCGGAAAGTACCGGTGCTGGTTCAGAGCTAGCGCTGGTGATGGTTCAAAGTTGGTTCCACTGGCGAACCTTCTAAGAACCGGTTTGCCTTTCCACCGGCTAGAGAGCATCACAGCGCCGAGTGTGACGTCACTGTATACGTCTCACGTGTCCCAGCAACTTTAGCGCAGCAGCGGCAAACAGAAATACATCAACAATGGCGGATGTTGCTTTACTGTTAATGCAAGTACAAGTTTAGCTTTAGGGTTACGTAGATAACGTAGCATAAACTACACAATAAAAAAAAACTACAAAATAATTGCAAGCCAAAATAGAAATGCTAGGTGACTAGCATTCTTTTGAATGGTTGTATCTTACTGTTGTGTGTAGGTACGTTGAAGTATGCTAATCTATAGCTATAATGCTATAGATTTGTGCTTTATTACCAGTAGGTGTTTTTTTTTATATTTGGTAATAAAAAAGATAGGATCTGGGGGAACAGATGAATTGAAAGACAGATAAAACTGCTAGCTATTGAAATAAAACTGGTTAGCGAACAAAATGTTTTCTTTCATTGTACAGTACAGCTGCTAACACAATGTGAGATCATGAGGTAATTAGTGTTGTGGAAATCCAACAACATTAACTGTGACTATAAACAGAAATGATTAGCAAGTCGCTGTGGAGTAAGAGGAATAAAACACTTCGCGATATGCTGCTAAAAGAATATAACTTTCAAGCTGTCAACTGACATTGTCCGTAATGATTACCGAGATGGCACATTCAGACAGGACTAAAATCACAGAGAATCTCTGGTAATAATTACTTTACCCCCACGGCCCCACGTAAAACTAATCCCGTCCAAATAGGGCTTTAGTGTTTCACTATGAATCTTCTGTTTACCTATCAGCAGAAACATATCCAGGAGTTTTTCAGTACTTATCATTCTTTGGTAGTATTTCTAATCATAAAGCCAATCATCCATTTTTGGTAGTATTTCTATTCATAATGAAATCATGAATGTCTAATCAAGACAACACTGTTTGTTGTGAATTCTGTTGAAAAAATACCTCAACAACATAACTACGGACCCGATGAAAGGTTTACACACAACACATCATTTCTGCTGTGTCTCAATTTCCTTCCAGCAGTTTGTTCCACTCTTAGCAACCCATCGATCAATCCCTCACTCATATCTCTTACACCAATCACACACCAGTCAATCATTTCCATTTGCCTCGGAGCAAAAAGGACAGTTCAATCAATCATTTCAATCTGGCATGAGGATAAAGCTAAATCTATCAGCCCTTTCGATTTGCGTCCACGAGCAACGGCTGATTAGTCGATCGGTCACATCGAGTGGAGCAGTCGCAGTTTACACAAAGGCATCGATTGGTAAGAGGTAAAACAAACAATTCTGACAAAAAGATGACTATTAACATCAGTCTGTATTCACAGTGTTGAGATCTGTTTAGAGCACCATTACAACCTCAACCTGTCATTTCAAATGGGAGGTTTCTAAAGCCAAAAGATAGAATTTGCCCTTAAAGACATAGAATTTAAATGATTAAAGAATGTTTTTAGATGTATATGCAATTTTCATATGTGTGTAAACGATGGCAATGATAAAGTGTCTTGGATTGTCACAGCACAACATAGATGCTTTATATTTTGATTTATCAACTCGATCTTTTCTGTAATTTCAGACATTTTAATTTTTTTGAAACTTTCATCTTCAAGAAAATCTGTGTTTGAGATTTATTATCTCAAAATATTCTCATCTCAAAATGTTATATATTATTATTATTATTATTATTATTATTATTATTATTATTATTATTATTATTATTATTAAAGCCTTATCTCAAAAACTTTGACCAAAATACAGATTTAAAATCCGCACAGTTTGACTTATTAGCTCATTAATGCTTCATATTACCTCAGAATGTTGTTGTTTTTGTTAAAATTTGACTTAATAACTCAGAATTCGGGGGGCACGGTGGCTTAGTGGTTAGCACATTTGCCTCACACCTCCAGGGTCAGGGTTCGATTCCCGCCTCCACCTTGTGTGTGTGGAGTTTGCATGTTCTCCCCATGCCTCGGGGGTTTCCTCCAGGTACTCCGGTTTCCTCCCCCGGTCCAAAGACATGCATGCATAATTTGTCAGAACTTTGTGAAAACAGAAAATTGTGATTTAATTTCTCAGAATTCTGGCAAATTCTCAAAATCTCAAAATTTTAAACTCTTATTTTATTATCTCAAAATTAAAAAGTATGTTACATTTTAAAATGCTAGGTTAAAATTTAGATATTATTTTGATTAATGAATTTATTACATTAACAGAATTTAGCAGACACCCTTATCCAGAGCGACTTACATTTTATCTTATTTTTATATAACTGAGCAATTGAGGGCTAAGGGCCTTGCTCAGGGGCCCAGCAGTGGCAGCTTGGTGGACGTAGGAATCGAACTCACAACCTTCCGATTGGTAGCCCAACACCTTAATCACTAGGCTACCACATCCCTTGATTAATATTGTGACTCAGAGCTGAATTTTAACAAACTTTGGAAAAACACACAGAGCTACTAGTTTTGTATAAGTATTTTAATATTTAACTACAGGACTTTTATCGGTTTACACTTATTGAGACTTACGCCGTCTTTTCTCTCAGATGGTAAGTTTGTCTCTGTTTAGATGTTTTACCTGAAATGAGCTGTCCTTCCTTTCTTTGAACACCTCAACTAGCAAATCAATCCAGTTCACCTCGCTTTCTCCATCCAATCAAATCACCACTGACGAATTGGCTCAGGCAGTTCTACTTCAGAATGTATCTGAAACCAAGGCTGTTTGGCCCCTGAGGGCCGTGTGTGTGTGTCTGTGTGTGTGTGGGTGTGAGAGAGAGCATCCAGACCTCAGGATCAGCCCACTCAAGGCTAATCCCACCCAAAAATGCAATTAACACTCCAGTGTGTGGGTGAATAAGAGGCATGCCACAGGATTAGCCTAGCAACCCCCTATGGGATGAGTGACAGGTGAGAGGATCATCTGTTAGCCATGGCTTCTGACGTGAACCCAGCCATATCATCCGTCTTTATTATACAGCCGGACCTCTCTCTCTCTCTCTCTCTCTCTCTCTCTCTCTCTTTCCTCTTGGTGTCTCTCATCCTCCTTGGGTCTCTGTGACCCTTTGGCTTTAAGGCAGGACTCGTTCTCCTCTACTCATTAGCCTAACGATCTCTCTAATTTGCATGCCGGGACACAGCCACCCCGTCTCTAATCTCAGAGAAGTTTCTCCTGGCACAAGAGGGCCACCCTGGATGTCCTCCCACATACAGACACACACACACACACACACACACACACACACTTATTAGCCACTAGGCTAATACACTTATTTGGCACTCCGTCCAGGGTGTATCCTGCCTTGATGCCCGATGACGCCTGAGATAGGCACAGGCTCCCCGTGACCCGAGGTAGTTCGGATAAGCGGTAGACGATGAATGAATGAATGAATCAGTGATAGCACTTGGAAGGCAGCCTAGGTAGGGAGAGTTTAGCATAAAGACAGTTTGCTTATTTGCTTTGAAAACAAAGCTATTAATGTCTGAGAAACAACACGGAGGCTATAACTAATGAACCGAACTTAGTTTTTGATTCAATTTGTTTTTTGATTCAAGTAGCTTCTAAAACTAACAAGTTAAACATGATTAAATAATGCGCTAATGCTTCAGTGTGGTAACTGTTTTACATGCTAATTGTTATACAGCTTCCTTTGCAGATTAGCGGTCTATGCTAGTTTCTACTAGCTGATATTTTGCTTCTTTTAAATATAAAATACTGAATATATCTTTGATATACAGTAGTGTCAGTTACCACATGCCCTTGAGGATCGTGTACTGTAATGCTGTTGTCGAAGCCGCTTCTTTGGGTTTGTCACGTTATTGTACCTCATTTGCAAAGAATCAAAAATAATAGTAAATACTCTTTCCAAAGAAGTTAAAGGTGGGGTCTCCGATATTTGAGAAATGCTTCGGAAAACTGCGTCGGGACGACAAGCTCAACAAAAATCAAAACAAGAGTGTTCAGTGAGCATGTGTGACATTAGCAGAAAGCGGTTTTAACATTGACATGGAGGATAAAAACAAAGAAAGAAAGCGAAGAAAGGCTTACGATAAGGTAAGAAGTAGGACGTGTTAATATAGGATCAGCTTTCCAGCCAAGGAGAGAACTGAAGCAGCAGGAAGTTGGTCACATATTCACAGATTGGAGTTTCCTGAGTCAATAACTCCTGAGCTAAACGCTGTTACTACACAAATAACACCTCTTTTCTATCGTAGTAATGTAGAGACGCAGCTACAACCGTGTTTTGTGTAGTAACAGCGTTTAGCTCAGGGGTTATTGACTTGTGAATATACGCACATGCACACATGAGCACTGAACACTCTCTCCGCCCATATTGACAAGACCCGCCCCTTTCTGCTTATTGGCTACACGTTTGTTTTGATTTTTGTTTTGTTTGGTGGCCCAACGCAGATTTCTGAAGCAGTTCTCAAGTATCGGATAAATAAACTATTTGTTGAAGAAAATTGTTTATCAAAGAGTTTTTTAAACATTTATGTTGCCGGAACTATTTTTAGGCTGCAGGTCTGCAAAATGTATCAACAGCTTTGGACCAATCAGACAGCGCTGTGTCATATAATTTGATATAATAATATATAATTTGCATATAATAAAGCGAAACATGATGCGGTTACAGAGAATGTATCTCATAATTAAGTGAAACCTGGAGCCGCAGCGAAACCTTTGATTCTTCTTCAGTTTGTACAATTGTGCGATATTGTGTTCACTTTGTTAAATAACCCAGGAAGTCATGGCGTGAGACGTGGCACATACATCTCACTCAGCACTTTATCTACCAGTACAGCTTTCATTTTATATACGAGCGCATTCATACGCTTCATATTACACCTCATGGCTCAGCTACTTTCCACACACACACACACACACGCATGCACACACACACACACACACACACACACACACAGTGATAGAGCAGGAGTCTCATTCACATCATTCGAATATACAGTACACACCCACTCGTTACATCAGTGCACAAACACACACACACACACACACACTCAGTGAGCTACACATGGTCCTCTGTGGTGCTCTGTTTGAAGCCTCTTGAAGTGTGTGCAGTCATTAAAAGCCACTTAGCTCTGAATACACACACATACCGGGTGACGCTTCTTATTTTCATGTCTCACGAGTGATTGTGTATTTTTTTTTTGCTAGTGATCTCAAATTAACGCCAGACTTTTGTTTTTATTTCCCAGTATGTCAGAATAATAAAAGTAAATAAAGGTTGTTTTATTCCTAGTAAGATTAGAAATGGTGTTTGAGAGTAAAAGTTGGCAAAGATTTGAGTGTGGAAACTAAGGAGCGCTAAAGCCCAAGATTAAAAGCTTTCGTGCTCGGTTGTGTCTTCAGGGCTGAGAGATTTGGGGGAAGCTCTCTCTCACTCTCTCTCTCTCTCTCTCTCTCTCTCTCTCACACACACACTCATCCCACGCTCTCCATCACCCTTACCCGTGTGTGTGTGTTTACCAGTTCAAGGAAGGGACTCATCAGCTTTTAATGAGTCTCTTCTGTACTTCTCTTCAACCCGAGACATTTTTTTCTTCCCATTTAAAGATAAACCTAAAAAGTAAACAATGATTTATCCTGCTAACTGATACACTGCTAATTCATTCTGCATGCGTTATTTCTAAACATTAAAACATTAGTATGACATTCTGTTGGTAAATTACTCTAAACTTCCAGTTTATTAGTCCAATAAAGGTGAACCTAATGAAGGCAGAGAGTCAGATGGAGCGGCTATAAAAATCCCAATCACTCTGAACACACTCTCTCTCTCTCTCTCTCTCTCTCTCTCTCTCTCTCTCTCTCTCTCTCTCTCACTTAGTCTCACATATAGGGAACTCTGGATATTAGGATGGAGAAAAACATTCCAAAAAGCTCCTCAGTTCACACCAGACTTCTTTTAGCTGCGTCTCAGTGTTATTTCCGTACAGAAGTCTCTCATCACAGACAAACTGATTTCAGGGAGATTGATGAAGCAGTCTTTAATAACTTTCATGATCATGAAGAAGCACGACATCCAGGATTCCCAGGACTATGGCTGCGTAAAGAAAGCATGGCAGGACTTTGTCAGCAAAAAAGAACAGTGGATGATGATATAACCTAAAAAAGGATTGTGTCCAAACACCACAGTAGTATTGTAGCAAAAGTGAGAGAAACTTTTTAATAATATCCATCTTAAAGACCCTGTTTAACACAAAATCTGTCCACAGAGAACTTTACAAAGCCAACATCCATGGAAGACTTGCAATCGCTAAACCATTAATCACAGACTCTTATGCAAAAATGGGAAAAAGACGGTGTCATGATCGTAAAACCAGACCACTGACGACTGGATGAGCGATGTGGTCTGATGAATCAACATTTACGTTATTCCCAAAAGCATGTCGGGTTTATGTACAGTATGGAGAACCCCAAGGAACCGTCCGGTTCCAACTGTCAGACATGGGTGAGGATCTATGAAGAATCGGAGTGTTTATATTTGATATCTGGCCCCATTATCAGCCTGTATGGTTTTGTTCCTGCCAGCAAGTATTTGGAATTTCTAAGTGATCAGGTCCATCATATGGTTTAAATGTTGTTTCCAAACAATGACGCCATTTATCAAGACGATAATGATCTCATAGACGCAGCCAAAACTGTTCAGTCTTGTTTGAGGAGCACCAGAATGAACTTCAACAACTGCCCTGGCCAGCTCTATTTTTTTTTTTTGGCATATTGCACATCCCCATGCAGTATCAAAAAGCTGTTCTCAATTTCCAGGACAATCCCAGAAAGTGTTTCTTCATCGAATGCACAGACGATTCATGAACCATGTCCATATAAATAAGTTCCATCTGTCTAAATCCAAAAGCATTCAACATATATACAAAGATATTGACCGTTATTGATTAAAACACTGTATTTGTTGTAGCCCTTTAAGGTTTACAGGATTTATGTCTTCCTGATGCAACCCTCCCTCCCATTTTTTTTAGGCTTAAACCCAGCATTGAGAGTTAACCCCTTAGTGGCTAGGTTGGTTCCAAACCAAAATGGGGTTGAATCAATCCCATGCCACAACGTTGAGGTTTCAGGTATTTTTTTTTCAGGTAAATCGTTTCTGGTAGGTGAATATGTTTGAATTTTATTTTGCATGTAACCTATTATAGGGGGGCACGGTGGCTCACATCTCCAGGGTCGGGGTTCGATTCCTGCCTCCACCTTGTGTGTGTGGAGTTTGCATGTTCTCCCCGTGCCTCGGGGGTTTCCTCCAGGTACTCCGGTTTCCTCCCCTGGTCCAAAGACATGCATGGTAGGTTGATTGGCATCTCTGGAAAATTGTCCGTAGTGTGTGATTGCGTGAGTGAATTAGAGTGTGTGTTTGTGCCCTGTGATGGGTTGGCACTCCGTCCAGGGTGTATCCTGCCTTGATGACGCCTGAGATAGGCACAGGCTCCCCGTGACCCGAGGTAGTTCGGATAAGCGGTAGAAAATGAGTGAATGTAACCTATTATGCTAAATAAATAAATAATAGCTTATTGAAACGTCTCGCTTCTCTTGAACTTCTTTTCAACAAGGAGTTTAAAATGTTAGAAGTATTTGTGTGTTTTGAGGCTGCGGCTACAAAAGGGCAGTGAATAAATCACTGAAAACCAAAGAAAACACTCACTCACACGTCCCAGTGAAAAGCTGTTTTGTGCCTTTTTGCTCCCCTTGTGTCGATGTGGAGGATCAGTGGTTTGACTGTGAGTCGAGTAGATTGGGCTTTAGTCTTCTCGACTCTGACACTAATGAGTGATAATCATGCTAATGGCTCCTGCCTGTGACCGCACCGCCGCTAATCACAGTATCGCCGTGACTGCTATTAGTCTGTATCGGTTTGAAGTCTGAGCTCTACTCATCGATCGCTAATGAGATGCTGCAGCTGAGAAGAGCTTTGGTTAAAGCGATTCATAAAATAGACGTTTTGTTGAGGGTTTTTTTTTTTTTTTTTTTTTTTTATCATTCCGGTTTGAAAGCAGACCTCTGTAATAAATTTAAAGCTGACATGCAACACATTAACTTGGGAACGTGACCAGGGCTGAAGAGTGTTATTACCATATGACCGAACCACCTCATGCTTATTATTTTATATCACTCTTTGTTTTTAGCATCTTTTATTCTCCAACAGTATCCACACTGTTCACTGCCCTCATTCTTACATACAGTATGCAGTACTGATTTTCTAACCATTGGGTTCATCTAATTGGTTCCATGTTACTCCTGCACTTTAAAATCTTATCTGCCTCAACATTAAGGAATTCCAAATAGATTTAAAATCCTCCTGCTCGTTATTTAGAAAGTCTTTATTTATAAGCTCAACTCCATGCTAATTTTCTGATCTACTACCAACCCATCTGTACTATAGAGGAGACGTGAACTCCATGTGATCTTTTACATCAACACAACATTTATCAGACTGTATATTTATAATCACACGCCCAGTGTCACCCATATGAGGATGAGGTTCCCCTTTGAGTCTGGTTCCTCTCAAGGTTCCTTCCTTTACCATCTAAGGGAGTTTTTCCTCCCCACAGTCACCTGAGTCACCTCAGACTTGTTCATTAGGGATAAATACAAACACATTGTGAACTCACACACTCATCTTCTACTGCTTATCCGAACTACTCGGGTCACGGGGAGCCTGTGCCTATCTCAGGCGTCATCGGGCATCAAGGCAGGATACACCCTGGACGGAGAGCCAACCCATCACAGGGCACACACACACACACTCTCATTCACTCACGCAATCACACACTACAGACAATTTTCCAGAGATGCCAATCAACCTACCATGCATGCCTTTGGACCGGGGGAGGAAACCGGAGTACCCGGAGGAAACCCCCGAGGCACAGGGAGAACATGCAAACTCCACACACACAATGTGGAGGTGGGAATCGAACCCCCAACCCTGGAGGTGTGAGGCGAACGTGCTAACCACTAAGCCACCGTGCCCCCCACATTGTGAACTAAATATATCTAATATTAATCTTGTATTTTGTATTCTATTAATCTTTATATTATTCTTTATAAAAAGCTTTTCTTCTATGTTTATGTTCTGTAAAGCCGCTTTGAGACAATTGTAAAAAGCGCTATACAAATAAACTTAAATTGAATTGAATTGTAAGGTTAGATCTTACTCCTCTTACACCTCGGGACCAAAACAATTGCTTGGACCCCTGATCAAAATGCTTATGGTCAAATATCTACTGAAAAAATGTATAAATTAGGTCTATTTGGGTTTAAGTAGTCTAGGTTAGGGCTTGTTACGGTACATCTGATAATACAGGAGGTACCAGATGCACTATGTGGAAAAGGCAAGGTGTTAAAAGTCAGTGTGATACTCTAGGCAACGTTCTGCAGTTAAACCTTGACTCCTGGCATCAACACAATGTTATTTTGATACGTACCACCTACCTATACTGTATGTTGCAACGAAGTACACACGTCCATGGCAACGGTGTTTCCTAACAGCAGTGTATTTTTTTCAGCAGAATAATGCACCCAGATACACTGCAAACACTGTTGTGGAAAGAGTGTTAACAAAGGTCAGGGTTCTGTGGCACAAACAAGGCCTCACCTCACACCTTAAAGGTCTTAAAGAAAACTTCAAGCTCACCGAAAGGGGTAATAAGCCTAGATTCTCTGCCTAGTCAAGGCTAGCAGTCTCTGTAGGCTATGTTGTGTAACAACAGGCAATTTTTTGTTCACACAATTTAAGACATTGTGTTTAATTTCAATAGTGATAAAGATAAAATTCTGACACTTACGTATTGTAACAACAGGTATTGTTATATTTAGCAAACTGTTGCTTAATTACTTTTTTAAACGATAAGGAATAATATAGTTGATGATTACATCATTCATTCATTCATTTTCTACCGTTTATCCGAACAACCTCGGGTCACGGGGAGCCTGTGCCTATCTCAGGCGTCATCGGGCATCAAGGCAGGATACACCCTGGACGGAGTGCCAACCCATCACAGGGCACACACACACACACTCTCATTCACTCACACACTACGGACAATTTTCCAGAGATGCCAATCAACCTACCATGCATGTCTTTGGACCGGGGGAGGAAACCGGAGTACCCGGAGGAAACCCCCGAGGCACGGGGAGAACATGCAAACTCCACACACACAAGGTGGAGGCGGGAATCGAACCCCCAACCCTGGAGGTGTGAGGCGAATGTGCTAACCACGAAGACACCGTGACCCCTATGATTACATCTAGATTAGAAAAAAGGAAAAATAAAACGGATGATGTAATGTTTTGCCATTGTATCAAACAGACACTTTTGAGGAATGGTTTGATGCAGTGGATCAGGCTGCGTCTCTACCGTGCACCTACAGCATTAATAATCGAGCCTGCTGAATGTGTATGCATAATTCCACGCTTCTTATTCATGCCTAAATAGAAAGTTGCTGCTTGCAGACATTCACACATCTCTCTCTGGCTCATCCATTTTTTTTCCCTCAATCTGTTTTTCTTTTCTCTGAAGTATCATTGAAGTTCCTCTGGTGAGATTTTCAAGTTTTTTGTTGTATTTGCAGTCTTGTCGTGTGAAGGGGAGGATGAATACTTTGTCCACCCACGTCATTTTCTATCCCCGATAATAAAGTCTCGTAATGCAGACTATTCCTTGTTGTAGACGTTCCGCCATAGATGCAGTCCAGGATTCACAAATCTCTTACTTGGAGATTCTTTGTATTTGTTTGTGTAAAATCTCTGCTTGGAGAAGAAGAAGAAGAGAAAGAAGAAGAAGAAGAAGAAGAAGAAGAAGAAGAAGAAGAAGAAGAAGAAGAAAGAAGAGAAAGATGAAGAAGAAGAGAAAGAAGAAAGAAGAGAAAGAAGAAGAAGAAGAGAAAGAAGAAGAAGAAGAAGAAGAAGAAGAAAGAAGAGCAAAAAGAAGAGAAAGAAGAAGGAAGAGAAAGAAGAAGAAGAAGAAGAAGAAGAGAAAGAAGAAGAAGAGAAAGAAGAAGAAGAAGAAGAAGAAGAAGAAGAAGAGAAAGATGAAGAAGAAGAAGAAGAAGAAGAAGAAGAAGAAGAAGAAGAAGAAGAAGAAGAAGAGAAAGAAGAAGAAGAAGAAGAAGAAAGAAGAGCAAGAAGAAGAAGAAGAGAAAGAAGAAGAAAGAAGAGAAAGAAGAAGAAGAAAAAGAAGAAGAAGAAGAAGAAGAAGAAGAAGAAGAAGAAGAAGAAGAAGAAGAAGAAGAAGAAGAAGAAGAAGAAGAAGAAGAAGAAAGAAGAGCAAGAAGAAGAAGAAGAAGAAGAAGAAGAAGAAGAAGAAGAAGAAAGGAATAAAGGTGGTCAGCAGGATGAAATGTGGGTGAGGGAAGAGAAAAGATATTGAGGAAGATCTGATAAACAAGATCAGAGAACAGAAAAGAAGAGAGAAGAGAACAATAATATATGAAAGGAAATGAAAAGAGGAGAAAAATATTTAGAAAGAGGTGAGAGAAAGTCAAGAGAAAATGAGGAAAGACATAAACATAGGAAAAGAGGAAGAAAGAAGCAGACGACAAGTAGTGAGACAGGTGGACAGGTGGACAGGTGAATTGGAAGAGGGGGATGATCAGAGGGAAAAGAGAAATGAATGAAAAAAAGATGTGAAAGAAAAAGGAGAAGAGAAATAGTTGAGGGAGGGTAGGGTAGTGCTACAGAGTGCAGGAAGGTGGACTAATTGCCCCTGTCAGGTATCTGAGTGATGGATGGTCTGATTAGGTTCCTGGCTGAGCAGCTTTCCCAGATGGCACATTAGCGATGGCCAGCTGCCCCGTATCCACTCATTTACACTCCCCCCATCTCGTATCACTCTCTCCCTTACCTCCCCACCCCCCATCCTACCTGTGCTACCTCTAAGATACCTATCTTCATGTATCATACTTAGTGTACTTTATCCAGAGCGACTTCTAGCCGAGACGTCAGATGAGGACTTAAAGCCTTCCTTAAGGAATCACTGGCAACTTAGAAGCATCGATATTCAATCCTACAGACCTCAGATACTCTCCAGTGTCTTTCTCATCCATAACAGAATAATGCATCAATCCCCCTCTCACTACTCCTGCCTTGTCTTCCTCAATCTAATCTCTATTCACACTCATCCTCGTGGGTAAATGTTGATGTTGCCACCTCATAGTTTGCTGGCTCCCCAGTTTGATCTTGAACTCTGGTTTCTCCTGGGTTTACTGGTTTCCTTATACCTTTTAAAACTTGATGGTAGGTGGATTGATGACTCTCAATTGCCCTTTAGTGGTTTAATATTTGCCTCACATTTCCCACCTCCAGCACAGAGGGAGTTTTGGGGGTTTCCTCTGGTGTCCTAAACCTAGTCCCTCCCCTAGTAAGCTAAATTGTCCAAAATGTGGGTATAATTATGCCCTGCAATGGGTTGGCACCCTGTCCTTGGCGTCTCCTGCCTCGTCCCTCTTGTCTCCTGGGATAGACTCCTGTTTCCCTGTGACCTTGTGTAGGCTTAGATAAATGTTCTGGTCAACAGAATTCATTCATTCACTCATTCATCTTCTACCGCTTATCCGAACTACCTCGGGTCACGGGGAGCCTGTGCCTATCTCAGGCGTCAATGGGCATCAAGGCAGGATACACCCTGGACGGCGTGCCAACCCATCGCAGAGCACACACACACACACACTCATTCACTCACGCAATCACACACTAGGGACAATTTTCCAGAGATGCCAATCAACCTGCCATGCATGTCTTTGGACCGGGGAGGAAAACCCCCACGGGGAGAACATGCAAACTCCACACACACAAGGTGTGGACAATCGAACCCCCAACCCTGGAGGTGTGAGGCGAACGTGCTAACCACTAAGCCACCGTGCCCCCTGTCAACAGAATTATGAGACTACAGTATATTAAGGATGTCTGTGTCTTTGGGGAGCACAAATCCCAAAAAAACGTTGCCCACCTACAGTATTTAGCTTCATTTCAGTAGCCGTACGTGAATATCGACAGAATGAGCTTTCTGAAAGTATGCGAAGGTCATTTATTTGCACATTTCAGCAGTTTCTGTTCTTATGTACTGTAATTTTAAATTTTGCTTATAACGCTTGTTCTGTACTTCGGTAATTCTCTAGTAACCTTGGCTTTGAAAGAAGCATTATAAAAATTCTGATTCTCACTTTTAGTATATTGCTATGGTCAGATTTTTAGCTAACGTTGTATACAGGGGGCAACGTTAAAGTGCTAACCTACTCGTCTAAACCCACACCCCCGTTTAATGACCATTATTCATCAATGTGAAATAAAGTTTCATCTGACTGTACAAGATGCAGCGTCCACAGATTTACCTATTTGTCAGTTTCACCTTTGAACATATTCATGTGTGAAGTTAAAGGTGGGGTCTCCGTTGTCATTGTTGACATTTGACATTGCCAATTGTTGACATTTGAAATCACCAAAACAAACACACCTCTAACCCATATGGGTCCCACCTCTGTATTTATAGCTCCGCCCACATATACACCAGACAAGTATAACCCAAGTATAACCCAGGCAACTATTATGGCGGAACCTGTTGGGGCAGCTGACTGAGGGTATATTTTTATCAATAAATGAACTCAATGAGTAATACTATGGTAATACAAATGTGTTTTTGTGTTGTACCGTGAAAGGTTTATCTCAGTTTCACGCGGAAGACGTTCAGTTCTCTCCGGCGCTGGAAAGCTGATCCTATATTAACACGTCCTACTTCTTACCTTATCGTAAGACTTTCTTCGCTTTCTTTCTTTGTTTTTATCCTCCATGTCAATGTTAAAACCGCTTTCTGCTAATGTCACACACTCGCACTGAACACTCTCTCCCCCCATATCGACAAGACACGCCCCTTTCTGCTCATTGGCTATACTTTAGGTTTGTTTTTGTTTTGTTTGGCGGCCCGACTCGGTTTTCTAAAGCATTCCTCACACAACGGAGACCCCACCTTTAAGTTGTCAAGAAATGTTTTTAAATGTCCTTGTTTTGTTTAAAAAAAAAATATTAACAGTCTATTTTATTCTGTTTTCATTCGCAGCTTCATTGATGTATATTTTTGCATCTTCTTAAGCTTTCAGTGGGTTAAAGGGACACGTCTCATGCATAAGACATTTAAAGAAGGGAGAAGTCCGTGGAGCTTGTTCCCATGCAGCTGAAGCCAATTGATCATTACGTGCTTTGATGTCGTAAGACATTTTAATGAATTAGTCACAGATTGTCTTTGCAGTGTAGATAGTCTGGTGCCAAATAAAAATGCCCACCTAACAGCACTCCTTCGGTCACACACTAGTGGAGATAGAGGAATAACACACTCTGTGCATGAATGATAATCAGCTTTGCTCTAGTGCGTCACTAGGGTGGCCACAGCCTTCCCTTTCTCTTCATCTCTGCTTCATGGTATGCCATATTGTGCTGATTTTGTGAGGCTGTGTGTGTTTGTTTATGCAGTTTGGACAGGTGTGCTCCCTGTTGCACTGTTCAGGGGATTACGTAGTGCTGAGAGTGCATGCCAAACTCATGCGGCGAGAACACACTGCCTGAGCCATGGGACCTTAATATCATATCATTAATATCAGCTTACACACCCACAAACACACACACACACACTGTTGCTGCTCTGCTTGGCAGGCAGCGAGTCTTGCTCCAGAGAATCCACACTACGCAAGGCACAGTAAACGAATGGCAATAGCTATTTCATGCTCTCTGGTATACACCATAGCCAGCTGTTCCCTTGTTTACGTGCTAGCGTGCTTCGTTACGAGTAGAA
>NC_083467.1:28006501-28026501 GCF_030014155.1 Tachysurus vachellii
AGTGTTTGGGTGACTTTGTGCCACAGCATGGTCCAGATGTTCTGCTCTGCATGACGTGGGCATGCTGTCAGTGTTTTATGAGGTTTTTTGCATTTGGAGCAGCAGACTTCCCAAAACTGACCGAGTGACCACGAGTCGGATTTTTCAAAGTCATCAGAGGATGAAAGTCATGCAGGCGGAGAGAGAGAGTGCTGGTGTTTGGCTTGGTCACTCTCATCCTCTGATGACTTTGATCCACAGCCACTTTTCTGGTGTAGAAGTCACAGTGACATCCGTATTGCTAGACTGGATAATTAGCGCTGCTCTTTGGCTTCTTTGGGAAGCTCTGAAGCACTCAGCATGATGTGTAGCTAATGAAGTGGCTGAACTTTGCACTGTCCGGATGACGCCATTAAGCCTTCGTGTCATTTTTGTATGTTGTTCTAACATCATTTAGATTTATCAATGAGATCTCAGAAGGTATAAAACATTTTTTAATAAATCAATAAATAAATATAGTGGTTAGCACGTTCGCCTCACACCTCCAGGGTTGGGGGTTCGATTTCCGCCTCCACCTTGTGTGTGTGGAGTTTGCATGTTCTGTGTGATTGCGTGAGTGAATGAGAGTGTGTGTGTGTGCCCTGTGATGGGTTGGCACTCCGTCCAGGGTGTATCCTGCCTTGATGCCCGATGATGCCTGAGATAGGCACAGGCTCCCCGTGACCCGAGGTAGTTCGGATAAGTGGTAGAAGATGAGTGAGTGAATATTTATTTAAGACACAATTCTTGACCATTTGTGCATAAAACAGACGAACAAAAATACAATGACGGATGGACAGACAGACAGAAAGATAAAAAATAATCAAGTATCAGAAGAATCAGGGCCAGACAGACAGAAGGTCAGATAGATATCATTCATTCATCTTCTACCGCTTATCCGAACTAGCTCGGGTCACGGGGAGCCTGTGCCTCAGTCATCGGGCATCAAGGCAGGATACACCCTGGACGGAGTGCCAACCCATCGCAGGGCACACACACACACTCTCATTCACTCACGCAATCACACACTACGGACAATTTTCCAGAGATGCCAATCAACCTACCATGCATGTCTTTGGACCGGGGGAGGAAACCGGAGTACCCAGAGGAAACCCCCGAGGCACGGGGAGAACATGCAAACTCCACACACACAAGGTGGAGGCGGGAATCGAACCCCCAACCCTGGAGGTGTGAGGCGAACGTGCTAACCACTAAGCCACCGTGCCCCCTGTCAGATAGATATGTTATGGCCAAATATGTACAGAAAAAGAAAAAAAAAGAATGGATCAAAAGTACCATAGAAAAAGGAGAGAGAGAGAGAGAAAAAAGCAATAGCACAGCGCAAAAGTAAATAGAATAAATAAATTAATAATGAAAACATTCATGGCCAAAACTTACAGATAAAAAAGAATCAAAAGATTTACAATAATAAATAATGGTAAAAATACGGACAAGCGAACGGTTAGATAGATAAAAAAGGCGAAATTATAGATTGTTACCAAATCATTTGGGAAAAGAATCACAGCTGAAAAAGAAACAAAAATTATTTAATATAAAAATAAAATGAATGAATCATTCTCATGACCAACAGACACAGAAACACTAAAATAAATCAAAATAAATCATTCAAGAGTATGAAGAGAATCATGACAAAGAATATAATATAATATATATACATATCTAACAGTGTATTTTAGAAAGAGATTTAAAACAGTCTAAATTGTCGAAATATGAAATTAAATAAAGTAATAAAATATTGTTGCAGTATTTGTTCTAACTTTTTATTTGTAACAAAAATTTAAACAAAAAGCAGAAAAAAAATTGTCCCTTCGGAGGACTGAAAGATGAAGAAGAAGAAGAAGAAGAAGAAGAAGAAGAAGAAGAAGAAGAAGAACAAAAGGTTGAAGAAGAAGAAGAAGAAGAAGAAGAAGAGAAAGAAGAAAAACAAGAAGAAGAGAAAGAAGAAGAAGAGAAAGAAGAAGAAGAAGAAGAAGGGAAAGATGAAGAAGAAGAGAAAGATGAAGAAGAAGAAGAAGATGAAGAAGAAGAGAAAGGTGAAGAAGAAGAAGAGAAAGAAGAAGAAGAAGAGAAAAAAGAAGAAGAAATATAAAGAAGAAGAAGAGAAAGATGAAGAAGAAGAAGAGAAAGATGAAGAAAAGAAAGAAGAAGAAGAAGAAGAAGAATGAAAGAAAGAAGTTATGATCAGTTTCTCAGCTGTAATAATGTGCTCTCTGATTAAACTCCTGTTTCTTTGGATGCCAGCTCTCGTTTTTCCTTTTCCGCCTTTCCTCGACCTTCAGCCATCCCTGTGCTCGATTCTCTGCTCTTCTTCTGAGCGGCTCTCCAGAGTTTTGTCTCCTTAACCTGCGATACGTCTCGGCTGTTTTTTTCCTCGTGGTTGGATGTTGAATACGTTCCATACGGACGAATCCGGCTCTGGCCTCTTGCTCTGCCGAAACTCGTGGACTTTCCTTCTAAGCGGTCCGTAAGACCTCGTGATACGACGGCGAGTCACGGAGCTGGTTTCTGTCAGACTTCCTCAGGGGACTCGGTGAAAGCCTGGGAGAAGAAGCTCATGCTACAGAAGCAGGGAAGATGCACGTGTGGAGACGACCGCGCGTACACATTTTTCAACTGTGGAAGCATTTAGCTTCCTGACACTACACACACACACACACACATACACACACTGTAAGACGAGCTCAGTGATGGCTATTAAGGAATATATGTTGTGACAGATTCCAATTAGGTCAGGAAAAAGTAACTTTGCGAGTATACCGCAACACAAATCTAATCTACTCGACTGTTAATATTCTCTTCCCTCGGTAGTGTTAGCCTTTCTGTGTGTGTGTGTGTGTGTGTGTGTCAGTGTGTATATATTTATTCAGAATATCTCAAATGAACAGCGTGGACTTGGCAGTCTGTTGGCTGTCGTGGCTCGCCTTTGCAAATGGGGATTTCTGTCTCTTGTTTTTTTTTCAGTCTGGATGTGTGTGAGTCATCTTCATTCCGGCTGAGACGTACAGTATAAATACAGATTCAGTCACTCGAGAAACTGTTGTCTGTGGTTCTTCTTGCGTTTCCTTTTCACAGTCGCAGAGCAGTTCGGAGATTAGTAACGGACTTGAACATCTACGACTGTTTCACATAAAAGTTTCAGTAGAGCACCAGTCTGTCTGAAAACTAAGTGCCTTGAATTGAGTAAATAAAAAAATTCTGTCTGTACGTAGGGGGGTCACGGTGGCTTAGTGGTTAGCTCGTTCGCCTCACACCTCCAGGGTTGGGGGTTCGATTCCCACCTCCACCTTGTGTGTGCGGAGTTTGCATGTTCTCCCCGTGCCTCGGGGGTTTCCTCCGGGTACTCCGGTTTCCTCCCCCGGTCCAAAGACATGCATGGTAGGTTGATTGGCATCTCTGGAAAATTGTCCCTAGTGTGTGAGTGCGTGAGTGAATGAGAGTGTGTATGTGTGCCCTTCGATGGGTTGGCACTCCGTCCAGGGTGTATCCTGCCTTGATGCCCGATGACGCCTGAGATAGGCACAGGCTCCCCGTGACCCGAGGTAGTTCGGATAAGCGGTAGAAGATGAATGAATGAATGTCTGTACGTACTAGCGGTGTGTGGCTGTCCTTCAGTCCAGATATATTTCAATCCCATAGAAAGTTAACAGATCCCAAGTTAATGTTTTAAAGATGAACAAATGCTCGTTGGTGGCTTATATGTAGAAAACTGTTACTGAACTACTGCCTTTTTATATTAGAATATTTTTCTATTGCTTTATTTCATCTTGTCATCTAAATATTTTTTTGGGCTGTCATCCAGATCGTGGTTTGCCAGTTTCCCTGCCTTAGACGTCACCTTACACGCTGTCAGACATGCCCAGGTGAGCAGCTGTGGCCTTCAGCTATGAATCATCCTCTTATATATGTGAATGTTGTGAATCAGAGCAAGCTTCAGGGCTAAGGTTTGCTCAGAACACAGTATGGCCACTGAGATAGAGGCAGAGGCCATGGCATCAGGCTGTTAACCGTGTACATGCCCGGCCCACACTGCTGTCCTCCATCCCTGTGTCAGATGGCATGATTGTAGTCATGGTCAAAAGCTGCCAACATGGCTGTCTGTCTCTCAGTGCCAGTCCTGAATCTCTCGCTGTGTCCGAGAGGTCACATCCCGAACGGCAGCTGACTCGTTTCGGTCTTCCTAACGGCCAAACTCTTAAACTGATACGTCTGAATTATCGTCCTGTTTACTAGGAAAAGGTGCTTGATATCCGAAATGTAGGTTGCATGAACATTAAAATGTTGACTTTAGGATAAGATGAAATCTGATGAACCGCGGAGCCGTTTGCCAAAAAAAAACTCCTCTGCCACCACTAACAGCTTGCAGATTTCGTGCCTGTTTTTTCCCTCTTGGAAAAAGGGGGAAGATCAGAGCTGAGCTTAGAAGTCATCAGAGACGCCCCTGCGTCGCGAACCGCAGCTCGAATTGTTGCCAGAGTGTAAAATCAGGAGATCTATTCCAGAGAAAATGCAAGAATAGCATATTGCCGTGCCGTCGCTTCCCCCAAGCACCAGAACCCGACCGAATATTTCCTCATCTCAGCACATAGAGATTTTGATTAAAGCGCAAGGTTTAATGCTCAACAAAGCTCGGACTCTCATTGAGCAGGAAATGCTGTTTTCATTAGTTTCAAGGACAGGGCCGGGCTGCAGCGCAAGGCTAATAGCTCTTTAAAAAGATGAGCCTTAGGACAGACAGTGTCTCTGCTTTACGGCAGAGATCCTTACGGGAACCGACAGCGATGGATTTTTTTAAATGTTGCTCAGACGTTTCTCACCTGTGGCCGTTTCTGCTAAGACCTGAGCATTTCTGAACGTTCCAATGAATGCAGCTATGAATCAACATGGACGGCTGTTTTAATCGGGTAAAATTAATCGTTGGCTAAAATTGTGCACCAAGGACAAAAACACAATGCTACTGTTGCGTCATTGATGGTTTAATTAGTTCTACAGACTGAATAGGTTTAGTTTAAATGAAATTTCCCTTAAAAGAGAAGAGTTCAGTGCTGAAAATGTTAAGACCAGCGTATGCGTTAATCATTCTGATCAGTTTTATTAGCTAGCTACGTTTAGAATAATTTATTGATCAACGAAGGAAGGTTTTGTTGTAGCGGTACAATAAACAACAATCTGTACAAATTACAGTACTTATAAAAAACAATACAGTGTGAATACAGTGTGTGTGTTATTGCACAATTAACAGAGATCGGATAAGATGTACAATTTGATAACGATGGATATTTTTTGTCCTCCTCTAACGGGCTTTTTCTGCACCGTAACCAGGTCAGTTCGGAGCTAAATGTGCTCCACGTCATGACTACTGTAGGTTTTCCTGGAGGGGCTGGAAAAGGGAGATATGTAATGAGCAGCAGTTCAGCTAGCATCATGTCCTGCAAACCTGATTCCAGGAAGATCAGATTGACCCCAGTGACCTGCCAAGTTTTTGTTATCAGATTGATTAGTCTGCTGGCTTCTCTTTACTCATCACTGATTTTACAGCATTCACCATCATCCCAGGGTCTTCTGTTCATATCTCCTTCCTCCAGGTAGACCTTAAGGAAAGTAGAACCTACAATGAAAAAATGTTGTGAAATGAAAAATCAGTAAGATCTTCTCGAAATAATCTTCAGCCACTTTAATAATTTGATCACTTCATATTTCTATGTATTTCTACTGTATGTACAACATACAGTATGGCTTAGTGGTTAGCACGTTCGCCTCACACCTCCAGGGTTGGGGGTTCGATTCCCGCCTCCGCCTTGTGTGTGTGGAGTTTGCATGTTCTCCCCGTGCCTCGGGGGTTTCCTCCGGGTACTCCGGTTTTCTCCCCCGGTCCAAAGACATGAATGGTAGGTTGATTGGCGTCTCTGGAAAATTGTCCGTAGTGTGTCATTGTGTGAGTGAATGAGAGAGTGTGTGTGTGTGTGTGTGTGTGCCCTGTGATGGGTTGGCACTCCGTCCAGGGTGTATCCTGCCTTGATGCCCGATGACACCTGAGATAGGCACAGGCTCCCCGTGACCCGAGGTAGTTAGGATAAGCGGTAGAAGATGAATGAATAATAAAGCAAGGCAATTTTTATCCTCATAATTTTAAATAATCCTTTTTCACAAATTATGGCAAACAGGTAAACGATGAAGCTCAGTACTCTCAGATTCTGTCTAATTCTGCTAATGTATATGTTAAAAAAAGAAAAAACTACAGAACCGTCTATGTATATACTGTAAGGCATGAAAGAGAGTTTTTAGATTGTAATGTCTGTGATGGCTGATGGCAGTATTACAGGATCAATGGGATTTCTGTCAGCGTCGAACAATATCTTTACCATTTCTCTTGACACCGAAGCATTGTTACATAAAGCTCTAAAGAATTAACAGAGTTTTATCGTCTTCCGTTTCTTATTCGGTATCCTGATGTGGTCAGAACATCATGGTGATGAATGGCAGAAATTAACAGTGTGCACATTCTCAGATGCAGTCTTGTCAAAGCTGACTTGTATAATATGATTTTGGATATCGCAAGATCTTGTCAAGTGTGAAAGCCCCGATGGGGGCGGACAGGCCTGAAGATAGGGTAGCTGATGGGCAATTAATGTCAATGTGTGAAGTGTTCATTGAAGCTAACGTAACTTTACACTGTTTAGAGGTGATCGATTTAGAGAAAATCTTGGTTACATTGTAGGTTTGACTCTATTATTTGTAGGACAGGTTTGTTCAACTAATATTTTAAAATGTCTTGTTACATAGAAAATTTTTGATTTTAACGGTCTGCATTAGCGACTAAAATGACTCAACGGTGACAGCCTTTACGTTAGCAATGAGACAGTTTAAAGTGGTTATGTTTTGGTTTGTTACGACTTTTAACTTCAGCCCCAGACTCAACAAATGATGTGTTTTGAATTTGATGTGGAGAATAGACGTATACATCTGGGTAGATTTTGTTTTCACTCACTCATTTTCTACAGCTTATCCTAACTACCTCGTGTCACGGGGAGCCTGTTCCTATCTCAGGCGTCATCGGGCATCAAGGCAGGATACACCCTGGACGGAGTGCCAACCCATCGCAGGGCACACACACACACTCTCATTCACTCTCACAATCACACACTAGGGACAATTTTCTACCATGCATGTCTTTGGACCGGGGGAGGAAACCGGAGTACCCGGAAGAAACCCCCGAGGCACGGGGAGAACATGCAAACTCCACACACACAAGGGGGAGGCGGGAATCGAACCCCCAACCCTGGAGGTGTGAAGATTTTGTTTTAAGCTTCAAAATAAATCAGTCAAGAGATGGAAAATAAAACGATGGTTCTTTAAAGTCTTTGAGAACCATGCTTTCTGAGCTAACTTCACAACGCTGTAGGTCGTCTTTGGACCAATGAGGTCTCTTTGGGTAAACAATTTATGATTTTGGGAAGTCGAGGCCTAATGGTTAAAGAGTCTGACTCCTAACCCTAAGGTTGTGGGTTCGAGACTCGGGTCGGCCACGACTGAGGTGCCCTTGAGCAATGCATCGAACCCCCCCAACTGCCCCCCGGACGCCGCAGCATAAAATGGCTGCCCACTGCTCCGGGTGTGTGTTCACGGTGTGTGTGTGTTCATGGTGTGTGTGTGTTCACTGCTGTGTGTGTGCACTTTGGATGGGTTAAATGCAGAGAAGGAATTCTGAGTATGGGTCACCGTACTTAGCCGTATGTCACGTCACTTTATTAGATTGAACAAGTCGTAACAAAGGACCTCCGAAGGAAGTCGGAATAGTTCATGCACTGACAAATTAGAGTGGCCAAAAGTTCATGCCCAGTTGTGTTGCTGTACAATATTTTCTCAGAATTTCTGTGATGTCAAAATAAAGTCACTAACAATAATCATAAAGGGTTCTCAGCCTTTATAGAAAGTTTTGTTTCCACCTCATGTCCTGTTGTCCAGTATTTTGCAGCTCCCTTTTGGACTTTTGACCCGACCCCCTGCACATGCTCACTGGATGACCCTGTGTGGTCGATGTTATCGCCAAGCCTCGTGGTCATGAGGCAGCGTAGGATTGCCTCAAGCTTAGCCAAGGGGTGACATCCCACTATTAGCATGCTGCATTGCTATCATTACTGTTATATCGGTATCTAAATAGTCACTGTAAAAAACTTTGGCAGAGTTGCGTTCACATGACCTATAACAGTATGTAGTGTGCAGATAGTAACTGATACCATCAGATACCATCTATATAGTAGAATATATTGTATATACCCCAGGAGATCTTGAGTTTTGGGCGGAGGAGCTTGAAATGAAAGCTTAGCACTTTGTTTCACAGTACAGCCGTTATAGTTGAACTCAGCTTGCATAACCCATAGGTCATGGCCGCCCATGGGAAGATGGAATTCTGGGACAATCGTTATATTGTGTACACACATACAGTACACTAGCAAACCCATGTGAGAATTCAGATTCCTTGCACCAGAGGAGGGCATGAAGTTGACTAACACTTCTGACTGGGAAACATAAACAATACTCTCAATACCGGATATGTCTTGAAATAATCATGAATGCATATTTATATTCTTTATGTAATGAGTTAATAAGTAGGTCACTAAGTGGGTCTTTTACTAGGACACTCTATATTTACATATCTCCTGCCGTCATACCTGCAAACAACATGAAAGAAAAAAATGAATACGTTTATCGAATGCTTTTTGAAGTGCACGTACCGTACAGCAGCAACAGCGCAGTCCGTCATGAAATCTGTGAGAGCTTCTCAATCTCCCTGTGAAGATGCCTTGAGTGTAGTGTCTCTGCATTGATACTCCGCAGCATCACCTCCTGTGCTGATTTTGTAAACGGCCCTTCTGGGTTTCCTTGCGGGTCATAAAAAGGCAGTTGTGCCTCTAATACTGCTTAAAGAACTCCTGTCTAAAAGAGATCACAAAGATTATTAGAGTACACTAATGAATTTTAAAGGCTCTCTAATGGGCTATCACAGGTAAACGAGGCAGTGTTTGGGCTGGAGCTGAAGTCTGTTACAGCTGTTCTGCTAGTTAAATGTCTGAGCATTGTCTAAAATGTGGATTATTGTCAGCAGTGAGTCAGCAGGAATCATCATAGTATGGACCACTAACAAAAGTGATTGCTTAGTAGGTTGGCTGATTGGTTAGATGATAAATCAGTTAACTAATATACTATTTGGAGTATGTGAGTGGATGGCTGATCTGTTGAATGAGTGAATAATTAGTTGGCTGTTGAGTTAGCTGACATTATTGTTGATTACTTCTGATTAAATAATTAAAGTGACAAAAGTGAAAGTGACGTGACGTACGGCTAAGTACGGTGAACCATACTCAGAATTTGTTCTCTGCGTTTAACCCATCCAAAGTGCACACACACACTACAGTGAACACACACACAGTGAACACACATCCGGAGCAGTGGGCATCCATTTATGCTGTGGCGCCCGGGAAGCAGTTTGGGGGGTTCGGTGCCTTGCTCAAGGGCACCTCAGTCATGGTATTGCCGGCCCGAGACTCGAACCCACAACCTTAGGATTAGGAGTCAAACTCTCTAACCATTAGGCCACGACTTCCCCCCATTAATTAATTGGTTGAGTGATTGATTAGGGTTAGGGTTATATAGACAGGTAACCCTAACTGGATGTCTGGTTGGTTGGCTGGCCACTTAGCTGTTGATCAGTTTACTTAATTGGTTGATAGCATGATCGTCAGTATGATTTAATAGTTTTTTTGTTTGATTGATAATTGGTTGTTTGGCTAGTTGCCGGGTGGGTCAGTGAGTTGTTGGCTAGTTGTCTGTTGGGTGTTGTTTGGTGAGTTGTTGGCTAGTTGTCTGTTGGGTGTTGTTTGATGGGTTGTTGTGTTAATTTGCTGGTCGGCTGGTTACCTGCTTTTCTGGCTGATTGGTTGTTAAACAGTTGACCTGCTTGGTTGACTGGCTGATTGGAAAATTGAATGTTTCCTTAATTTGATTGTTGGGTGGTGAACAGGTGGGTTGGTTGGTTGGCTGACTGACTGGTTGGTTAGTTGTTAATCAGTTGATATGGGTATATGGTGGATTTGTAGTTGGGTTGGTTGGTTTGTTTGTTGTTAGGATGGTTAATGGACTGGTTTGTTGGTTGGTTCACCGGTTGCTGACTGGTTTATTGGTGGATCAGTTGAGTAACTAATTTATTTGTTTTAGTTAGTTTACTATGTAAGTTTTTGAGTGGTTGGTTGATTGATTAGTTCGCTTAAGTTCTGTCTGTTTATTTGGTTTATTTAATTTATTTATTCATTCATTCATACATCCATTCATATGTTGTGAAGAAAATAATTTATCTTTTGCTTCTTATTTACTTTATTTCCAGCTTTTCTGTTTATTTCCCATTAAATCAAGACTGGATTGTAGTTTGGAGCTTGAGCACAGGACATCTGTCCCTTAAAGCATTGTGTGGTTAAAAGTGTGTGTGTGTGTTTGTGACTGGACAGGGTGAGAGGAGAAATTCAGTGGCTTGCTTTCTTCATAACTAAGGTATTTTAGTAGGTATCATTTTATTCCCATATAACATATAAACATTTGAGTATATGATTTGTGTAATAATTTCTGATACCATTTTCAGTTGGGTTTGTTTAGAGCTCTTTGTGGAGCTCTATTCCGAAGCACAATATGTGGCTTCACTGCGCTCTTCAGAGTCAGTGAACATCAGCCAGCTTCCGTTAGTGGTCCCGTTTTACCATCAGAAAAGGAATAAAAGGTCGAGTAGTTCCCACTTCACTTTAAAGCAATTCTAAAAGCACGTGTTTCTAACCCTGTACCATGATGTTACAGCTTGTCTACTTGTAGCTCTGCAGTATTGGGGTAAAATTTGAACATCCAGTTCTTAGGACATCGCTGCCAAATAAACATTAGGAAATACATAGAATGATCTGTACATTTAAACAAAAGGTTCTGTATGATAAATCACTTAAATTGTGTTTACATTTATTACAATTGAAGAGACAGTGGTGTCTTTGGGTTTTATTTAGTTTCGGTGAGGTAAGTGCAGAAGTTTTCCATACAGTATTTACCTGGGATAGTTCTGTGTATTCAGACTCGGGCTCTGTACCTGTGCAAGTAGATTTATTGGGTGTATCATTCAGACTAAGGCAAATTCCTGCATGGAGTTTAAACTTTCAAGGTTGAGTAAAAGCCTTCAAACAATGCTTTTTTAATCAAGCTTTTGCTTTCAAGGTAACTTTTATAAAAGTGAGAAACTGCACGGATATTTGCTATCGAAGGTCGAATCTTAGTTAAGGTAACTTTCTGGCAATCTTGGGATTTGAACACAAGCTTCTGGTTAGTGACACAAAGGTTCTCATTTACTTCTATTTTCTCTGAAACTATTGAATATTAGGGCCTTTTTACACCTGGTCACTTCGTGTGTTTTCTCTGATCCGATAGCTATCTGATTTGTTAAAACTGTTCCATTTACATTAGGCCACATAAACGCGTCTCGGCGAATCGGATATCGATCCGATCTTTCTACTCCCGTCCAAAATGCTAATATATTTTACCTCATTTCAGGGGTAATTGAGTTAAAATACGAGTGACGTACTTCCGTTTGGGAGGAGTATAGCGCTGACGTATGTGGCTTGAACAACCACATTCATTTACACCTGTCCGGTTTCATCTGAAATGCGTCCCAGACCACCTCCTGAAGGGGTTTGAACCGTCGGATTTATATCCGTCTCCAAAACGTTTCGGAGGGCATTTAGACCTGGTCTTTTTACCATCAGATAGCTATTGGATCACAGAAAACGCATGAAGTGACCAGGGGTAAAAAGCCCCTGAGATAACTGTTCAACTCCGCAGATATAAAACTGCTGTTCTGAATGGCCCAATGTTGACTATCACAACCATTGAAAGTCAAAAATAAGTCGTACTTTCAAGACATGGTTTGGTTTCTCTGATCGCTAATTGTATCTCAAAAGAAAGTACCATTCATGTACTAGACAGTGATGTATGATTTTTGTTTAATGTAGTGCCATGATGTACAGTATCCTCCCTTGGCAACATGGTTCAAGCTGACAAAATGAGAGACATCTGCTCAACTTTTGTTTTCTAACCCTAACCATAACCCTGGTCGAAATTTTGGCAGGAAAATAAAATCTTTTTGTACTTCTCCATCTCTTGGAGTAAAGTATCAAGAGCTATGGGAATACTATGAGAGAAGAGAAAGAGCCAGTAGGGATGGCTGACTCACACCTACTACTGACTTACTGTGTGTCTAGAAAATGAAAGCAAAACAGTGTTTTTTATTTATTTATTTTGCCAGGAAACGGATGCCAAGACTTGGATCAGGGTATTTTTATGTTTATATGAAATGTATGGTATATTGCCACTCATAGGGGCTTTTTACACCTGGTCACTTCATGCGTTTTCTGTGATCCGATAGCTATCCGATGGTAAAAAGACCAGGTCTAAATTCCCTCCGAAACGTTTTGGAGACGGATATAAATCCGACGGTACAAACCCCTTCAGGAGGTGGTCTGGGACGCGTTTCAGATGAAACTGGACAGGTGTAAATGAATGTGGTTGTTCAAGCCACATACGTCAGCGCTATACTCCTCCCAAACGGAAGGACGTCACTCGCAGGTGATCTTTCACCCAGGCGTCTCTTCGGGGCTAAAAATGCGCTGCTGCCGCCAGCGAAAATGCAGCAAACAGTAAATGCTGTTTTTTGTAGCATAACCGTCGTAACCAGTTTTTTCGTCTTCTTTTTGATCACGTTCTGAAAACCACACACACACCAAAGCGTGTTCCGTTTCAATTACCCCGGAAATGAGGTAAAATATATTAGCATTTGGGCGGGAGTAGAAAGATCGAATCGATATCCGATTCGCCGAGACGCGTTTATGTGGCCTAATGTAAATGGAACAGTTTTAACAAATCAGATAGATATCGGATCAGAGAAAACACACGAAGTGACCAGGTGTCACCTTTCTATTACAGTATTAAGGAGCAGGTTGTTGTCGGCACCGTTGCCGGTTGCTGTACCTCTTTATTGTAGGTTTTCTCATCATTGTTGGTGATGGGGCCAATCACTGTTGTGTTGTCACCAAACCTGATTAAGGAATTAGATCCATAGCGACATATAGCAGTGACAAATGATCCTAAGAAATTAATAATGAGATATGATGTCAGAATATCCTGAACTTTCTTATTAATTAGCTGTTAATTTGCTTTGCTTTATGAAAATGCTTACAAGCAAGTTATAAGGATGTATGAATATGTGCGTCATAATAAATGTCAACAGAGATTTACATAAACATCACACATGATGCATGCATTAACAAATACATAATTAGAAGTTAATAGTAATAGTAAAACTATCTGTGTAGCAGAGAATGCACAGTTTGCCTTGCTAATAAGACTTGTAACAAAGGGTTACGTGGGTTAATGTGACAGTATGCTGAAGCTGCTGTTGGTCAGAATAGGCTAGGATCTCCCTCCTACGCTTGGTGGCTTAGCGAGGAACGCTGCCTTGAGAGCGAATTTCCATATTATTTTGCAAATTAGCAGCGCATTAAAGTATTAAACCATTTTGCTAGGCTTGGCTGTCAATTAAGTTCGGCTCTCTGACAAGCTGTTCTACTATAAAGTGAGCATTTGGAAAAAAAAAAAAGAGAGAAAAGTACCAAAGGCATGCCAGAGGGGCTTAAATAAAAGCCGGCTGCTTTGTTGAGTAGGTGCTTTTCTCTGTTATTTTTTTCCCTTGTTGTTGTGCCAATAAATACCAGTGCCACTTTGATCAGATAAACGAGTTGCACCATGTTGGGTGTGTGTGTAGCTAGTGCTTAAACCAAACACAGCTCCAGCTGGAGTGGAAATAGGAATATAGATTTTATGCTAAACGTAACGGCGTTAGCGAATATCATCCGGTGCAGTGGCCTATGGCGAAAGCCAGCACGAAATGAAGCGTTACTTACAAGTCATCGAGTTCATCATTAAACCTCTTGCATATTCATCTTTCTGCTATCACGAAGCTCCGCTCATGCGTAACTCACTTGATATCTCGATCATTGATTCCGTGGCTTCCTGGGAAGAAAAGGTCAATATTTTCCATGTGCTTACTTCGATCTTTAAACGCCAATCAAAACAAGGAAAGAGTTAGCAGGGTGAAAGTGAAACTGAACAGAGCTTGACAAATTCGTTTCTTATTGGCTTTTGTTAGCCCAGGGTAAGTACTCCAGTACATTTACAGGTTAGACTGAATTTTTGGAATAAATCGATGATTAGTGCATATTAAATGCTGGTTATGTTTTATGTCATTCGTTCATTAACCTTCGTAGTCAAGGTCATTCTGAGCCTATCACAGATAAACCCATGCTAGCCATAATACACTTCATGGAACGCTAATCATTTACAGCATTTGTCAGGCGCCATTATCCAGAGCGACTTACATTATCTCATGTTTTTACAACTGAGAGGGTTGGGGATTCGATTCCCGCCTCCACCTTGTGTGTGTGGAGTTTGCATTTTCTCCCTGTGCCTCGGGGGTTTCCTCCAGGTACTCCGGTTTCCTCCCCCGGGCCAAAGACATGCATGGTAGGTTGATTGGCATCTCTGGAAAATTGTCCGTAGTGTGTGAGTGCATGAGAGAATGAGAGTGTGTTTGTGCCCTGCGATGGGTTGGCACTCCGTCCACGGTGTATCCTGCCTTCATGCCCGATGACGCCTGAGATAGGCACAGGCTCCCCGTGACCCGAGGTAGTTCGGATAAGCGGTAGAAAATGAGTGAGTGAGTGAGAGAGTATACAACTGAGCAATTGATGGTTAAGGGCCTTGGTGGAACTGGGTTCGAACTCACAACCTTCCGATTGGTAGCCCAACACCTTAACCACTAGGCTACCACATGCTATGCTAATCCATCAGGTCACATTTAACGTTACACATTTATTTGTCTGTAGTCTGTCTGTAGACATGGAGAACACGTGATCATCAAATCATATCATTTTTAGAAAAACTGTCACAAAAAATACTCGGTTGAAATAATTGCTGTTTAGAACATTAGCTATGACACCAAAATTTCCAACAAATACCACAGTAAAGAAAAAAAAAAATCGCCACCTTGTTAATTCTACTTTTAATCCGTAACATCTTAACCGTTCTTTTTTTTCCATAATTTCCTTTACCCCGGCCTCATTAAACCTCCTGTAGGCTTTTCGGTTTGGTTATGCTAATCACATTCCAGACTTTCATTTAGATCAAACATGGATCTCCCCAGGTGAAAGAAGTCCTACTGTATTCCTTTATTAAAAGCCCCTCTTGCTCCGTCCTTACATTTATTCCCCTTCTGCTAAGCTTCCGGAGGCTTCCGCGCTCTGCCAGATCATTGCTCGGCTGGAGGACGGAGCGCTGCCAGCTAATCGTGAGTGGTTGTGGTTACAGCCAGCTGGAACTCCATTTCCCATAATGCCTCCTTCTGCTTTAGGGTCCAGAGGCTGGGAGAGATGAATTGTAACTATAGCACGAAGCAGCTTGTTAAGGCCGCATATGGCCTCGGCTCAAAAACGTCCTGCTGCCAATTCGGTTAAATTGGATTTTCAGGAGATGAGATGAATGTAGACTGTGTATTTATTTACTGTAATATCCAGCATTTTATTGTAAAGACACAACACACACACACACACACACATACATAAGGCTGTCACAGCAAGTGATGTCATACGCATCCAAGCTATTATTATATTTCTTTTTAGCAAGATTTCTCAGTACCTTTTAAATAGCCACGGTCGTTATCCTAGCATCCAGCTCACCCACTTTACCTTTTCCCAGCACTGACCTTTCCACAAATACCACTTACATCTCATCCGACTTGCAGAAACAATAGCACAAGAGCTGTTTAGCCATTTTTTTGTGCTGACCCAGAGTTAGCCCTTTAAGCAGTGCATGATGTTAATTAAAAAGCTACATTTCATTATATCGGCTTTGGAAATACTTGTAACGTGATTACGCTACGTCAGGTTGATTAAGCTATTAGATTAGTGGACTAGCTAGCTAGCTAACTGCTTCTTGTCCCATTCTGTAGAACATGAATTTTAACGCTCGCCATGAATTACTTTTTTACTTCATTTTCTTTGCTGTTCAGCTACAATATAACTCTTCCTGACTTTAAACCAGGCTTAAAAAACAACGATGAGGAAAATAGATGAAAGAAAGAAATGGAGAAAGGAAAGAGGAAGGAAGAAAGGAAGGAAGAATGGTGAAGGTAGATTGAAATGACAATATTCTGAGAGAGAGAAAAACAAACAAAAAAATAACAAGTTATTCCCTTATTCTTATACTTTTCCTTTATTCCCTGTTTTTTTTTTTTTTTTTTATACATTTTATATTATAAATATTTCATATATATATTTTATTTATATCTGAAGCAAACTCTGGCAGGAGAAATTCCTTCCGGATTAATAAGTCAAGTCTCAACAAACAAAATTGTTCAGAGCAAAATATAAATGAATGAATGATGGATGGATGGATGGATCGGATGGATGGATGGATCAGATGGATGGATGGATGGATCGGATGGATGGATGGATGGATGGATCGGATGGATGGATGGATCGAATGGATGGATGGATGGATGGATGGATGGATGGATCGGATGGATGGATGGATTGGATGGATCGGATGGATGGATCGGATGGATGGATGGATGGATCAGATGGATGGATGGATGGATGGATCGGATGGATGAATCGAATGGATGGATGGATCGGATGGATGGATCAGATGGCTGGCTGGATGGATCGGATGGATGGATGGATGGATGGATGGATGGATGGATGGAAAAACAAGAGCTGGGGATAAAGCTGGTTTAAAATATTGTAAGAGAAATATAGATTAGTTTAATTAATCAAACAAAAAAACAACCTTATTTGCATGTTTGTTTGTTTGTTTATTTGTTTGGTTGGTTATTAAGAAACAGCCGAACTACATAATGATTGTAATAATAATAATGATGATGATCATAGTGACAACAAGAACAACAACAACAACAATAATAATAATAATAATAATAATAATAATAATAATAATAATCTGTTTTTTTAGTTTTAAAATGTTTCTTAAATGAATTTTTCTGGGCACAGATGATGTCAGGAGTGTGTTTGTCAGCACGGTGTTGTCGGTGATCTGTCAGCATGTTCCTCACTTACGTCTCCTTATCTGGATACAAGATATAACACTTTTCTATAACCGCCAGCTTTCCTCTGCTTCTTGCACCGTGTCAGAGTTTAGACAGCACCCCAGGTGGCCTGCCGTTTCACATTACTGTGTGTGTGTGTGTGTGTGTTTGTGAGGTAGAGGGAGAGATGGCGAGCTACAGAAAGTGACAGCGAGAGAAAGAAATGATGCGCTTGGTTGTCTCTGATGCTGCTGTGCAGTTTAGAAAGATCAAGTGTGCTGCTCAGGGAGGAGGAGGAAGTACATCATATTAAAGTCTGTCAGCGGTGCAGTGAGCCGCCGTGACCTCTCCACAGAGAAAGGTCGGAGGTTTATGAACAGTCCAATCCACACACAAACAATCAAAAACACACACACACACACACACACAGAGAGATACACACTGCACGATGCTGAGAAAAACTCATTTTAAGATACGGACTGTCAGCGATGGTGCCTTTTCCCATATGTGAAGCTAAAGTCTACAATCGCATGCAATTATTTTAGTATTGCCTTATTTAATATTTCCTGCTGGTTAACTAACATTTATCTACAGTATATACAGCCTATGCAGTGAGCACAGCATTTACCAGACACTAATTAGCGTGAAGCATGGGATGGGATTCGTGTCCAATTGCAGCAGCAGCTCTGACAGTATTATCTTTAGAGATAATGTGTGTTTTATTCCCCCGTTAAAGAATTACTGAACATTCAGCACTGAAACTGTCCTTGCTCTACCATGATGAACAGATGAAGGTCAGTAACCAGTCAGAAACTATAAACCAGTAAGGTCTCCTCTTTAGTATTCCTCTGCTAGCACACGTAGGGAGGGTTCCAAAACTCGTAGCATGGCTCATCGTGACCTTTATGTGTGGGAGGATGAAGCAAGGGGATGCAAATTTCACATTCCTGAAAACAAACTGGTGCAACTTGGAGATATTATTCCCCTCATTAATCTCTTCTACACAATAATCTGTCCTTCAGATGAGATTAAGTTGAGCGCAATAAAGGACCGCCGCCAGTGTTGGAAAATATTACAGCGCTGCGGTGTATGTGTGTGTGTGTTTGAGAGAAAGAGAGAGAGAGAGAGAGAGAGAGAGAGAGAGAGAGAGAGAGAGAGAGAGGAAGTAAGAGAGAGAGAGAGAGAAAGTAAGAGAGAGAGAGAGAGAAAGTAAGAGAGAGAGAGAGGAGAGAGAGAGAGAGAGAGAGAGAGAGAGAGAGAGAGTAAGAGAGAGAGAGAGAGAGAGAGAGAGAGAGAGAGAGAGAGGAAGTAAGAGAGAGAGAGAGAGAGAGAGAGAGAGAGAGAGAGAGAGAGAAAGTAAGAGAGAGAGGGAGAAAGTAAGAGAGAGAGAGAGAGAGAGAGAAAGTAAGAGAGAGAGAGAGAGAGAGAGAGAGAAAGTAAGAGAGAGAGAGGGAGAACGTAAGAGAGAGAGCGAGAGAGAGAGAGAGAGAGAGAGAGAGAGAGAGGAAGGAGTACACACAAAGATACGGTGTATGAGAGACAGACAGGTTTACATTTGTATACATTGTGAATTTCCATTTCAACCATACTGTATGTAGCTGTTGCAGTACACAGTGACATGAGACAACATTTCTCTATGACCAGGGTGCAACAAAGACAGAGCTAAAGACTTAGTACGTTAGTCCTAGATACATAAAGTGCATCTGTGCAACCTGGTGAAAACAGTGCAGGACAAAAGACAAAAAAAACCCAGAAAGACAGTGCAGGACAAAAGACAGTGCAGGACAAAAGACAGTGCAGGACAAAAGACAGTGCAAACAAAAATACAAGACAATACACAAAAGACAATACACAAAAACAGCACTGACAAGTGTAAATACTGTATGTGCAACAATATGTGTGCAGAAATACTGGAATGAACACAGCAGCAGTTACATGAGGTAATGTAATGTATTGTGCAAAACAGCAATTTGTAAGACAGCATGTGCAAAGAGCAAAATCAGTGTGCAAAACAGCATGTAAACAGTTTGATATGATGGGGCTGTAGACATGGATGTATATTGGAAGAGTGTGTATTTGGTGTGGGTCATTGTATTGTGTGTGTGTTGTGTTCGGTACAGTTCAGTTATTGAGGAGTCTGATGGCTTGTGGAAAGAAACTGTTCTATAAGAACAGTTCTACCAGAAAGAAACAGTCTGGTCGTAAAGCTTGAAGAGTGTGTGTGAGGGGTGTGTGGGGTGAAGAGTGTGTGTGAGGGGTGTGTGGGGTGAAGAGTGTGTGTGAGCGGTGTGTGGGGTGAAGAGTGTGTGTGAGAGGTGTGTGGGGTGAAGATTGTGTGTGAGGGGTGTGTGGGGTGAAGAGTGTGTGTGAGGGGTGTGTGGGGTGAAGAGTGTGTGTGAGCGGTGTGTGGGGTGAAGAGTGTGTGTAAGGGGTGTGTGGGGTGAAGATTGTGTGTGAGGGGTGTGTGGGGTGAAGAGTGTGTGAGGGGTGTGTGGGGTGAAGAGTGTGTGTAAGGGGTGTGTGGGGTCATCCACAATGCTGTTGGCTTTGCGGATGCAGATTGTTGTGTAAATGTCCATGATAGAGGGAAGAGAGACACCAATGATCTTCTCAGCTGTCCTCACTATCCGCTGCAGGGTCTTGTGATGGTGCAGTTCCCAAACCAGACAGTGATGCAACTGCTCAGAATGCCCTCAATGGTCCCTCTGTAAAATGTAATCAAAATGGGAGGAGGGAGATGGGATTTTCTTAACCTTTGTGAGAAGTAGAGATGCTGCTGGGCTTATCT
>NC_083467.1:28031501-28039001 GCF_030014155.1 Tachysurus vachellii
TAAGAAACAGTGGAGGAGATGATCACCTGGGATGTGCTTCACTCCTCACCTCATCTCTGTTCCCGTAACTGGCACCGAATGCTCACGTCGCCTGAGACCTCACACACTTTTACACACCACTGTGATTTATTTAATAATGCTCGCTGGAAAGCGCCGTGATCCATTGAGCGGCTTTGTCGGAGCGGCTTCTGCGCTTTACTACCAGACAGGATATCGACTGTAGGAAAAATTGATGTTTCATATAAGGTGTGAAGACGGTTTGTGGAAAATCCACAGATTTAAAGTTAAAGTTTAAAGATGAATTGAGAGCGACAATTTATTAAGTTATCTTGTGTGATAAGTTTGGGATATTTTTATGGAGAGAGACAAATTCATTCATTCATCTTCTACCGCTTATGTCACGGGGAGCCTGTGCCTGCATCTCAGGCGTCATCGGGCATCAAGGCAGGATACACCCTGGACGGAGTGCCAACCCATCACAGGGCACACACACACATACTCATTCACTCACGCAATCACACACTATGGACAATTTTCAAGAGATGCCAATCGACCTACCATGCATGTCTTTGGACCGGGGGAGGAAACCGGAGTACCCGGAGGCTTAGTGGTTAGCACGTTCGCCTCACACCTCCAGGATTGGGGGCTCGATTCCCGCCTCCGCCTTGTGTGTGTGGAGTTTGGATGTTCTCCCCGTGCCTAGGGGGTTTCCTCTGGGTACTCCGGTTTCCTCCCCCGGTCCAAAGACATGCATGGTAGGTTGATTGGCATCTCTGGAAAATTGTCCGTAGTGTGTGATTGCGTGAGTGAATGAGAGAGTGTGTGTGCCCTGTGATGGGTTGGCACTCCGTCCAGGGTGCATCCTGCCTTGATGCCCGATGACGCCTGAGATAGGCACAGGCTCCCCGTGACCCGAGGTAGTTCGGATAAGCGGTAGAAAATGAGTGAATGAATGAATGTTCAATGTTGCTAAAATGGAGGCTGTTGTAGCCTAGCGGTTAAGTTGTTGGGTGACTGATCAGAAGGTGTTCAAATCCCAGGTCAATCAAGCTGCCGCTCCGACTGACACTGGGCCCCTGATCAAGGCCCACAACCTTCCGTTACTCACATGTATAAAATGAGATAAAATGTAAGTCGTCCTTTATAAGGGTGTCTGCCAAATAATGTAAAACTGCTTCTTTTATGTTAAATACTTTACACTCTTAATTCCAATGCAGCAAAACTAAAGTGAGGACGTTTAGCATTACGGACCACCCTGTACAATTATTCTAAATAAAACGCTTTGGCATAAATATGACATTCTCGCAGAAAGGAATTAAACAGAAAGCCCCTACACTTAATTAATCCATTCCGAGTTGTCTGACATGATGTATGTGTTTGCCCTTTGTTGCAGAGAGCTAATATCCAGATATATAAACAGCCAGTTTGCTCACAAAACACTGTCTATTAATTTTGCTCATACGGAGCGTGATTTTGCAGACAGGCAAATCGAACGCATAGAGCCGTTGTAATCTGGATGTAAAATAAACATCGTAGCGGGACGTACGACGAACTGGACGAGAGCAGTGCAAGCTAGTCTTCTGGAAAGATCCGTGTCTTCAGCTTTGTTAGCATTCACTGATTTGGTTTTCTTCTCTGCAAGTTTTTTTTTTAAGCTTAGATTTGCTTTTCTTATACTGCAAACCTGCAGCAGTTTTGATGAAAGGTGGAACAGGGGGCAGCGTCAGCACCGTGTCACTCCTGAAACTGATATTTACTGTGAAAAAAAAACTGCATGGCTTAAGGGTACGATAGGAGTGTGAATCTAACACTTTCAGACAACACAACCAGCACTGCCAGCTCTTTTCAGAGCTCCCTAGATGATGTCATAGGCTAATTTGCATATTCGTTATGATCATTATGTCTTATTGATTATGGTTTATGAAGGAGGACGATTTTCCGAGCACACTATAGCTGTGTCCCAAATGATTCACTGCAGACTTCATCACGTACACTACACACTATGTACTCTGCCATCTTGTGTAGTATCAAATGTATTAAGCACAAAAGTCTTGTACTAAGTATAAGTATACTGTAAGTCGTTTCCCAGCAGATGTTAAACATCAAAAGGACCAAGTGCTTCTAGTTTTTGCAGAATACAGTGAATTTTTAAAACATGTGAGTTTATACACTCTGGTATAATAGACGTTTAACACTCAGGTAAACGTCTTGTCCATCAGAGTGAGGTCGGCCATCTTGAAGGTGCTTTCTTGTCCAATGTAGCTCCGCACCCTTTTCATCAACGTAAGCGAAGCTGTGAGTGTTGAGTGCGCGAAGTGTCCGACATTCCACGATTGTTTTTTATTTCCCTTGCTTAAATTTGTGCATCATTTGAGTAAAAAAATTATCCTTTGCATGCTTATAACAGTGATTTGTGTTTGAAACACACACTAGCCTTGTAAAATCTAAAGGTAAGCACCATTTATTAGAAGGTAATAATATGCACCGTAGTGTATGTTTCTTTGTGTGTGTGTGTGTGTGTGTTTGTGTGTGTGTCTGTGTGTGTGTTAGACTGTGTGTGTTAGACTGTGTGTCTGTGTCTGTGTGTGTTAGATTGTGTGTGTGTGTGTGTCTGTGTGTGTTAGTCTGTGTATGTGTGTGTGTGTGTGTGTGTGTTAGACTGTGTGTTTGTGTGTGTCTGTGTGTATGTGTGTTAGACTGTGTGTTTGTGTGTGTCTGTGTGTGTGTTAGACTGTGTGTGTGTTAGACTGTGTGTTTGTGTGTGTCTGTGTGTTAGACTGTGTGTTTGTGTGTGTCTGTGTGTGTGTTAGACTGTGTGCTTGTGTGTGTCTGTGTGTGTGTTAGACTGTGTGTGTGTGTTAGACTGTGTGTGTGTGTGTGTTAGACTGTGTGTTTGTGTGTGTCTGTGTGTGTGTGTGTGTGTGTGTGCGCATTATATACCCCAGAAAGCCTGAATATGAGAGACTTACTTCTTGAATCTTGTTTACTGACTCAATGTAATTAAATCTAGGCTGAATTCTGACACACAAACAAACCCAGATGTAAATGATCATATACACTGATATACAGAGGATGATGTCTGCCTACTGGACACAGATTTAGCACCACAGAGTCACTCTGAGGATTATCAGCCGGACTCAGTCTGTATTTCAAAATGAAATCTTAATTTTCCGAGCTCGCCCCTCCCTCTATTTCTCAGGACTTTTTTTCTCACCTGTCGGTGCGTCGTGTCCTCTTTCAATCCCATAGCTGTGATAATTAAAATGTATGAGGGACTGCAGGAGGCTATCATTCTCTGGTTACACTCTTATCATTCAGAACGCACAGGTGCGAGTTTGGTGTGTGAGAGTGGATCAAACCAGCCAAGTATTTGACACCAGCTGTCAGAAGGCAACACTGAGCACCAACACACACACACACACACACACACAACAAGAGCAGCTTCATTCACCTCGCAAACCGAACTTCACCATCCGTCCCCTGAAACCTGGCTGTCTGTTCACTGATGTTTGCTTGTCCGTGTCTAGTCATTTCATCACACGGAACCAAAAATAAGCTTAAGACGTCTATAGAACCAGACCATAATCCACTGTATATAAGAATAAACAAACAAACAGGTAAAATACACATACAGCCACTAAGATAAGAAACAAAAATAGTCATGAACTCAGACCAGACTTCATGTACAGTGAGTCTTGCTTGGGTGGTGTTTGGTTCTTCTGTATACTCCTAGAATTGGTGTCTGATTGGCTTTAATGAATGAATCCAAAGAGCAGAATTTACACAGCAGGTAATTGTGCTTTACACGTGTTCACTGGACTACACGGATCCCTGTGACCTTGTTTGTTCCGTCCCTTGTCCACGTTACGCCTAAGGAGACGTGTGCAGTGAAACGTACAATGACACCATGGCTCGTGTAGGTTTTTTTTATTTTTTTTATCCTCACGCTGCCGTGTCTATTCTTAATTAATACGCATTACATTACAACCCCGATTTGTTCCCGGCTTTAATAATTCCGCTGCGTATCCGTCCGTGATCCGCGTATCCGTCCGCGCGCTTCGTATATGGTTATAAAATGTCATCGCCGAGGATATTTACAGTCCCCGACTCAGCATTAAAAGCAATTACAATCGATCCGACGCGTGACGAACAGGACAGACGTGCGCAAATGAGACGCGCACGGATGGAGACGCGCGGGTGCCGTTAATACGCACCGCTTTCCAGTCACACGCCGTCGTCCGTCCTTCCTTCCGACGTCGTAGGTTTTCCCTCCAGTTTGCAGCTCAGAGGTACAGAAACAATCACGATTTCATTAGGATGCATAAGGCGCTTCACCAATCTACAGCGACGTGTCTCACGTGTAATATACGGCTGTTCAGACAGGCCGCGATAGCTATCGGATTATATTAGAGCTCTTCTATAGAGTCCAGACCGAACTGAGGATCTGGTGATTTGGGGGATTTCTCATGCCGGATTGGTCCAGACTTACCGTTTATTCAGGAGAAACGGACCTTATTTGTGCTGTTGATCTCAGGGAAACAGAGATCTCAGAGATTTAGTGCAGTGTTTTCTGGTCGAATCTGGTGCCTGATCGAATGCATCAATTAAGCAGAAGAAGAAACGCGACACATTGTGGTGCTGAGAAAAGAAGGAACAACGTGTTTACTTCGAATGCATTTAAATTGAAAAATTAAAGAGCGGTTATTGAATTTGGCCAGATAATGTTTAACATGTACAGATATAGTATTGTGACCCTAAAGCAGGGAAGAGATTTGTAGATATCAACATCTTATTTATTTTTATCCATTTAGAAATAAACTAAGTTTTGGAAATGGCAGGTATAAATTCTCTCTCTCTCTCTCTCTCTCTCTCTCTCTGTCTGTCTCTCTCTCACACTCTACCTGTCTCTATTTCTCTCTCTCTCTCTCTCTCTCTCTCTCTCTCTCTCTCTCTCTCTCTCTCTCTCTCTGTCTTGCTCTCTCTTGCTCTCTCTTTATCTCTCTCTCTCTTTCTGTCTGTCTCGCTCTCTCTTTCTCTCTTTCTCTCTCTCTCTCTTGCTCTCTCTCTCGCTCTCTCTCTTTCTGTCTGTCTCGCGCTCTCTTTCTCTCTCTCTCTCTCTCTCTCTCTCTCTCTCTCTCTCTCTCTCTCTCTCTCTCTCTCTCTTTCTGTCTGTCTCGCTTTCTCTTTCTCTCTTTCTCTCTCTTTCTCTCTCTCTCTCTCTCTCTCTCTCTCTGTTCCAAAAAGACCTCTTGTCATATTACTCAGAGACCCAGAAGCATGAAACATCCAACTGTTCCAAAATGCTTACACTGGAGACTCCTTCCATAAATAAATAAAAATGTCTCCTTACAGAAAACATCAACAGATCGTTCGCAATCGAATCACGTGGAGTGACAACGAACACGTTCCAGTGAAGAAGCTGTTACTATAGCAACTCTAACGTATTAGAACAAGCGTGTTCATATAAAATTAATAGCACATTCTGGCCAATTAAAATCCAAAATTCAGTAGCGCTGTGATAAGAAGTTTTATTCGACCCTCAAACACTTGCAATGAATTAAAAAACTGTTTTCTGAAAGGTCACATAGAGATTTACAGCTTAGCTTCTAAAAACATTTTACAGAGGAATACATGAAATATTCTGTAGGCGTCGTATATTGTCGTCTTTACGCGACGACCTCCAAATTCTTGTCCACTGTAGTGTAATTACACACATTGATTAGCTGGAAATCTGCTGAAATATTAATTGAAAAAAACCAGTTTGTAATAATGTTTAGCCTGTATGTGTTCAGTGCACTAAATGTCCAGATCCTGGATTTATTCTGCACTTGACTAGAAGTCGTAATTCTGGAAATCTATATTTTTCTTTAACTGCTCATGAATGTATTTGTGTAATACATTTCCTACTACAAACTGCAACTACAACTATTTTGAAACGCCATGCATTCATTTATAAATAAATTCTCCGCTTTGTTGCGACTGTACTACTCCGTCCCTGTGCACATCTCTAGTGTCAACCAGATGCCCTGCGAATCTTTCTGGCAAACTGAATAAATAAACAAATTTCAGTATAACAGTGTGCCTTCTGTTAAATCTGTTTAGAGCAATGTATTCATGTTCGGTTACATCCCTCCAAGAAACGGTTACTGAGACGGAAAGAAGAGAGATGGAGTAATAAATTGTCGGAGCAGGTGATGTCGGCGAGGACGATCGGGGGAGTTGAGTGGGAGAAGATGAGAGATGAGACAGAAGGGAAGAGAAATGAAGAGTTTTCAGAAAGTAGAGGAGGAATGGACTAGATCTGAGGAGAGCGATAGAACGAGAGAGAGTGATTGAGAGAGAGAGAGAACGAGAGAGAGATAGAAAGAGATTGAGAGAGTACAGAGAGAGAGAAAGAGAAAGAGAGAGAGTAGAGAGAGAGAGAGAGAGAGAGAGAGAGAGAGAGAGAGAAATGGCTCTGAACCCGAATAAGACGGATGAAAGGGAAAGTGAGTGGAGCAGTGAATGCAGCACTGTGATGGATTACTGCAAGCGCTCTCTCACCTGCGACAGCGCTCCTTGAGCACTCGCTGTGTGGTACACTTACATATGTGAGAGCAAATCGAGAGAAAAAAGGTTTCACCTCTGTGGAGCAGGAAAAGAGTAGACACTGAGAGACTGAGGCATATAAGCAGTGTTTGTTATTTATTTGTTTATTTATTTATTTCTTTTGTAACTTCTCCTTAGTAAGTTTATGCTCAATTCTGCAAAACTACATTTTACACAATTTTTTTTTTATTTCACCTTAATTTTGCAAACTGATTCTCTTTTTAATGAATTCTCTCGCTTTACAATTAATCAGTCAATTATCCAAACAACCAGCAAACAACTAGCTGGGTAACTAGATTTATTTATTTATTTATTTATTTATTTATTTATTCATTCATGTATTTATTCATGTATTTATTATTATTATTTTTATTATTATTATTATTATTTATTTATTTATTTATTTATTTATTTATTTATTTAATATTTCTTTTATTTCTCTTTCTTTCTTTACCTTATAAATATTATATTCATTACTACTTATAAATTATACTTATGTTTTACTTTATTTTTAATAACTTTATGTATTTATTAATTTATTAATTTATTTATTAATTTATTTATTAATTTCTTTCTTTTATTTATTTTTTACATTTATTTCAGAGCTAAATTTCAAAGCAATATAATCTGCAAAGCACCACAAATCGCCTTGTGCCTAAAATGTGCAAAATAAATGAATCGTCCTTGCCTTGATAAAGAGCTTTGAGCTTCACGGCGTGTGGCCTTCACCCGTGTTCCTCCCACAGAGAGCCCCGTCTTTCCTGACCTCACCCCCCAACACAGGCGCTCCCTGCTGTGAGGAATGATTCCCTCAGGCAATTCCTGAGGAAAAAATTAGCTCAAGTCCTTTCCTCTTTTTCTCTTTCATTTTCTCTCGTCCCGGGTGACGCGTGGGCGGGTGGAGCGGACGCA
>NC_083467.1:28044001-28116501 GCF_030014155.1 Tachysurus vachellii
CAGATCACAAGAAATATAGTAATAAAAGTTAATTATACAAGATTAATATTAGACTTATATTTCGTCGCTGTCGGGCGGAATCCTCGTATCTCCAAAACCGTTATTTTTCAGGAAATTAAAAAAACGCCGTACCTTATCTGCAGTGCACAGGGTTTAGTCCGCGTTGCAGTGGATTGTCTTGCGCTAAATTCCTGTCCTCAAACGAGCACCAGAACTAACGGGGGTCAAGATTTTTTTTTCTTTGAGCCCAGTGTTTTGAAGACATTTACTTCAGAAGACGTGTTGATTCGTTGCGACTCTTCTTGAGGAGAAATATGCCGTGAAGCTCTCCTGCGGCGTGAGGAAGAGGTGGACAGTTGAAGTGTCCAATGGAGTTATGAGATTTGCGCTCAAGCTATTTTCAAGACTTTAGATTGGTTATTAACTTGTAAAAATAACAGACCCACGTGGGGACTGACCAATAGCATCGATATGTGAAAAAATATGAAATTGACCAAATTTGGACATACAAGGTTTCCGCCCGACAGCGACGATTTAAATGTGTTGTATTTATCCCTAATGAACAAGTCTGAGGTCACTCAGGTGACTGTGGTGAGGAAAAACTCCCTTAGATGGTAAAGGAAGAAACCTCGAGAGGAACCAGACTCAAAAGTGAACCTCATCCTCATTTGGGTGACACTGGAGGGTGTGATTATAAACTGTTATAAACACCAGAGAGTGTTATTATGAACAATGTCCTTTCTACAGTCAGATACAGTCTGATAATTGTGTATTGATGAGGAGGATGTTGTCCTCAAAGACCACATGGAGTTAGCATCTTCTCTTAGAATGAAGCGGAATCCAATCTCTAGATGCCTCGGGAAGGGTAGAAAAAGAGAAGTGGAGAGGAATTAACGTAGCTGCAGTTCATAATATTTACCAGCACTAGATAAAAATTTACATTTAATCAGATCTACTAGAGCACAAGGTTATGGGATGTATTATGTGTATGCTTGGCTAAAGAGATATATATTTAATACTTGAGACAGATATGATTTAATGTTTAGTTTCAAGTACAAGATTATGACAATTTCATTACAAATGAGGTAACATTACAGTACAAATGAAATAAGTAAAAAAATGTAGAAATGCTAAATAATTTAATTATAATTATTCGTGTGCTTTGAGTTATATGAATAATTATAGATTCAGTTTCATTACAATTAATCAAACAATTAACCAACCAACCAGCAAATAGTTAGCTAGATAGATAGACAGACAGACAGACAGACAGATAGACAGACAGACAGACAGACAGACAGACAGACAGACAGATAGATAGATAGATAGATAGATAGATAGATAGATAGATGCATGCAGTTTAAGGGCCTTTTTACACCTGGTCACTTCATGTGTTTTCTCTGATCCGATAGCTATCTGATTTGTTAAAACCGTTCCATCTACATTAGGCCACATAAATGCGTCTCGGCGAATCGGATATCGATCCGATCTTTCTACTCCCACCCAAAATGCTAATATATTTTACCTCATTTCCGGGGTAATTGAAACGGAACACACTTTGGTGTATGCGGTTTTCAGAACGCAATCAAAAAGAAGATGAAAAAACTTGTTACGACGGTTATGCTACAAAAAACAGCGTTTACTGTTTGCTGCATTTTTGCTGGCGGCTGCGGTGCATTTTAAGACCCAACGAGACACTTGGGTGAAAGATCGGAGCCAGCACTCGCGAGTGACTTACTTCCGTTTGGGAGGAGTATAGCGCTGACGAAGGGCATTTAGACCTGGGGTCTCATTTATAAAACCGTGCATACGCACACCTGTAAGCAATGTTCCCTTTATGAATCACAGATCACCCACAGATGTGCGTACGTGAACCAGCCTCAAATCCTGCCCTGTACACGCCCATTTTTAACCATAAATAGTCAATGCAAATCACTGCGTGGGAACGAGAGTGGACCTCGTTATAATGAGTTTCCTTTGCGCTCTGCGGGTTTAAAAATGGGGTGAGGAGTCAGCGTCTCAGGGGGTCGCCACTGTCGCCTGCAGGTTATAATTATATTAAAAGCAACATTGTTATAATTATAATAAAAACAAAATTGTTAAAGTTTCTACTTTTTAATATTGTTAAACTCACCAAGAAGCCAGCCATCACGTACTGCGCGTGCATTTAGTCTGTTCCCTACACTGTTATGTGTCAAGATAAAGGAATCATGTGTTGAACCAGGCCAGCGTGCCACAATGTTTGTGAGGGTCATGTTGGAGTCACATATGATTTGCACATTAATAGAATGCACATGCTTTCTATTAACATAAGCAAATTCATTTTCAGATGTGAACTTATAGCAACATGAGTGCAGTCAATTGCACCGATTACATTTGGGAAACCAGACATTGCTGCAAATTGCATTTTAATTTCGGCCTGTTCTCGCACAGTGTAGGGGAACCTGATGTATCGACTACCCATATTAAGTATACCATTCAAAACGACAGATATTATGGCACTCAGGGACGGCTGTGATATACCAGACCTATAGGATGAGATGATAGATTCCAATAGAATTATTTCATATACAAAAAGGTCTTAGAGACAAAGTTGAGAATTACTTATAGTTTTTTTTATGTAAATAATTTACCTGTCTGCCAATTCCCGCTGGAAACAGCCGGTTGCCAAGAACCCCAGAGTGGTGAGGACTTGGCATGCCAAGGGATGGCATGGTTCCGGCGTGTTGCCCTCTCTAATACTGGACCCAATTCAGCACATAGATCTAAGAGCACAGATCTAGGGAATCTAAATCGGCTTATTAGCCAGTCATCATAATGGGCCAGGATATCATCATGGTCCCTGAAAACTCGTTCTCTCCTTATTCTGCCATTGGCGTAATCCTCCAACAGTGCCAGCAATGCCATCATGAAGCATTACATACCCGGGTCACCGGAGGATTTATATGTTTCTAGCAATTAGACTGATCGTTAACACCTTGACAAAATCACAGAATTAATTTGTGGGCGAAAATTTAAGACGAAAATGTTATAGTGAACACATACTTCTTCATGACGCTTTTGTAATGAACACCGTAATAGTTAGGACCGATGATGAGTAGCGATTGTGCTTCATGACTGCATACATGATGACTGTATTTGCAGACTTTGACATTTTATGATAGCTATATGTACATTAAGGAAAATATTTCGTTTTTACACTGTGCTCTGCAGTTCTCTAATAAAAGGGTGTTTCATGCTATTCTGTATCGCATGTAGTCGCGCCGTCTCCTCCTGCGCTCCCGTTGTGGACAATGTGACTGTAGGGCAGCGCTGATTATTCATTCAGGATACACCCTGGACGGAGTAGCGCTGATTATTATTATTATTATTATTACTTTATTATTATTACTTTATTTATTACTATTATTATTACGCCAATTCCCTTTGTCTCCAGAATGTGCGTACGCACGTCTCAAAGTTTACTTAAAGGTGCGCACATTTTCCCGTCAAGTTTGTTTTTTTATAGATCACAACCTTTGCGCGAAAACTGGCGTACGCACGTTTCCAGCCCCGTTTTGTGCGTACGCACGTTTATAAATGAGACCCCTGTTTTTTTTACGATCAGATAGCTATCCGATCACAGAAAACGCATGAAGTGACCAGGTGTAAAAAGCCCCTTAGTCTTTAACATATAATTTTTTAGATGCCAATTTATTTATTTATGTATTTATTTATTTATTTATTTAAAAATTTGTGGTGGGGAATCATTATTAGCAAGCAAAGCCCCAATATCAGTTCTCCAGGTGGGGTTTATATATTTTAGCCTAATTTACTAAGTGTCTATAAACATCTTTAGCAGCAATTGTCAAATCCACTCACGTACACATGTGAAATGAATGTGAACGAGTTGCCTTACTGAGTTGTATTTTTTTTTAAACTTATTTGTTGGAGATCGTAAAAGTTCATTTACATTTATGCCGTTTGTCAGACACCCTTATCCTTAGTGACTTATATTTATCTTATTAATACAACTAAGCATTTAAAGATCAAGTGACTTGCTCAAGGGCTCAGTGGCGGCAGGATTTGAACTCACAACCTTCTAATCAATAGGCCGACTTATTAAGCTCTGAGCCATCACTTTCTGTATAATATGTAGACGTTGTGAACGTTGTCCAATCTGCGTAGAAATGACGAGTTTTTGTGTAGATTGTGTGGATCGAGCACAAGAGCTAACGGTACACACAACCTTTCTGTTTATGTCGTATGCTAATCACAGCATGATTACTGACATCAAAGACTTAGCTGATTTTAAATTAGCACTGATTTCACCAAGGAACATGGAGGGAAACAATAAAGGACTGTTTCAGGGAGAATATAATCACATATATTCGTTATACTGTAGTCATAGCATATTACCAGATAGCGTCATTCAATTGTCCATAAGTAAAATAATATCGTCTGAGGCACTGAATTAAATATAAGTACCAACTATACGTACCGAAGGTTTAAACCTATTTGACGTTATACGCCGGTTGTTTTCAAGCAAAAATACAGACAATGTTTTTTTTTGAAGAAGTGACATTTGTGACGGGGGCACGGTGGCTTAGTGGTTAGCACGTTCGCCTCACACCTCCAGGGTCGGGGTTCGATTCCCGCCTCCACCTTGTGTGTGTGGAGTTTGCATGTTCTCCCCGTGCCTCGGGGATTTCCTCCCCCGGTCCAAAGACATGCATGGTAGGTTAATTGGCATCTCTGGAAAATTGTCCCTAGTGTGTGATTGCGTGAGTGAATGAGTGTGTGTGTGTGCCCTGCGATGGGTTGGCACTCCGTCCAGGGTGTATCCTGCCTTGATGCCCGATGACGCCTGAGATAGGCACAGGCTCCCCGTGATCCGAGGTAGTTCGGATAAGCGGTAGAAGATGAATGAATGAATGAATGACATTTGTGACTTTATTTCGTTTGGTGAGTCACTAGCTATTGGCGTGACATTTGCTATCATCACTGCAGATTCAGCAAACGAGTAAGATCCATGCATGATTTCATCTGCGTTCAATAAGCTAGCAGACTTCGCTGAGGAAACCGTTACGTGCCGTGTGCTACGTATCGGATTTCATAACAGACCGACGTGACGCTCGATCGATCGTTTGCGCCGGGTGTTTTTCTAGAACAAAACTGCAATTGGATTAGGTGAGAATTATGCAGCCGGCGTTTCAGTAATTAATGCTTTTTCTTGTTTATTACAGATGTTTTTTTCTTCTCTGATATCTGTGGACAACTTTCTTTGTTTTTGTTCTCTTGTTGGAAAGCGTAAAATTTAAACCTGAAGAAAAGCGCGAAAAGAGTAAAACCCTTTGACAAGGTTCGGTTTCTGAGAACATGTTGGTTTATAACCTCAGAGCTGAATTCAGAGGATTGAAACCTGTGTGTGTGTGTGTGTGGTCACACTTCCTGGCTGAGGGTGAGAGAAATGGCTTTGCCATTATCTTTAGATTAGAAGTGGGACCAATGTGCTCTCCTACCATGTCAAGGTGAATAAGCTTTCCAGGTTTTTCACTCTCACTCTCACTTTTTCTCTTTCCTTCTCTTCTTCTCCAAGTTTTGTTCTTCTCAAATGGATCACAGGGCAGCCTCAGCTGTTTCCCAGAGGATGGTGGTGGTGGTGGTGGTGGTGGTGGTGGAGTATTGGCATAGTATCTTGCCCTCTAGTCAGTCATGATCCTGAGGATTCTGTTTGTCTCTGTCTTGCTGCTGATAGAGCATCTCACCGCATTAAAATCCGCAGCAGCCGAGGTTCTTACATCACGCGCTCTGAGAGAAGCATCCTGACGATGGGGTAACGCCTATCCAGGTGGTGTGTTTACATGAGAAAGATAGAGAGTGATTTCCTTGATTAAACCAGTTGAATCAGGCACCTTTATTTTGTTTTCTTCATCCATGATCAATGGTGGTCTTCTCAGAAAGGAAGGTGATCGTCACCAGAAATGTGAATCATCTTGAAGCATCATTTTCCAGAACCACATTACATGCAGTACTTCAGGTATGCAAGCGTAGTCGTGAGGGAGTCCACGTGCAACAGAAAGGTTCACATTTGTGAGTTAATGTTTTTTTGTGTATGAGAGGATCGAGTGAGGAGCATCGCTACCGTCAGAAAGATTTATGTGACTACTCTTTATTTTGGGCTGTAAAGATGTTCAAACATCTGTGGAATGCTGTTCAAGGCCAATACAGAAACATGACACTATTCATTAGTTAATAGTATTTCTATTAATAGTAAAAGGCTGGAAAACTTTGCTCAGCTTATCCTTCTAGCCGTGGCAGAAAGATTAAAGATTTTCTTTACAGAAAGGGATAAATAAAGGGTTAAAATAAATAAGGGTTCCAATAAACCAAAAGTCTGAGGCTTTTATTTTATTAATTAGACGAGTCAAATCGTGAGTCGTTTGTGAACATTGTTTAGTTTAGTTTAGTCTTGTGAGCATAACTAAAACTTAATTGTTTATTTATTGAATTGCGGTGACAATTAACTTTTGGAAAAAACAATAAAAAATAACAGTATGTGTTGCATTAAAGGTGGGGTCTCTGATATTTGAGAAATGCTTCAGAAAACTGCTTTGGTCCACTAAACAAAACAAAAATCAAAACAAACGTGTAGCTAATGAGGAGAAAGGGGCGTGTCTTGTCAATATGGGCGGAGAGAGTGTTCAGTGCACGTACACGTCCTACTTCTTACCTTATCATAAGCCTTTCTTCTCTTTCTTTCTTTGTTTTTATCCTCCATGTCAATGCTAAAAGCGCTTTCTGCTAATGTCAAACATGTGCACTGAACACTCTCTCCGCCCATATCGACAAAACACGCCCCTTTCCGCTCATTGGCTACACGTTTGTTTTGTTTTTGTTTTGTTTAGTGGCCCAAAGCAGCTTTCTGAAGCATTTCTCAAATATCGGAGACCCCACCTTTAAGGGCTATTTTAGAAGCTACATATAGAATAATAGAGTAGGAATGGAAATAAGCTTTGCTAATTAAACCAAAATTTGCAGTAAATCATGTGATAATTGCAGTTTAGTTGTCTTTTCATCCACATACCTATGTAATGTTTTTCATTTTTATTCGTCTCATTACTGTATATTGCATTACCCGAAGAAGAAAATAAAAAGTGAACTGTTTATCTTTTCTTTTTCAGTGTTAAATATTGATTAACTGCACAGCTACACGATCCACACATAGGTGGTTTTAATAATCTGTAATCCGCACACCTCAAAACAAACTTTCCCGCCGTAAACCTCAACGTAGCTTTTAACTTGAAGTTTTTGCTTTACTTGTTGTTCGAAATGCTGAAGAAAAACCGGCGATTTTCTTTAGTGTCTTTACTTAATCCCCGCTTTCTTTGAGGTGTTTGTAATGACACACAGAGACACTGGATCCTGTGGGATTTCAGCAGGAGAAAATCTCTAAGCCGTTAATGAGGTGATTAATGTCTCTACCACCTGCTGTGTATCGAAAGCTCATCTTTGTCTCATACAAGCGTATACTTACGCATGCACACACACACATATCCTGTCCTACAACCCCTTATTTATTTATTTATTCATTTATTTAAACCCCAGGCTTATAATCTCCTCATTAATTAAACATAACACATACTTTCAGATCCGTGATTCGTTGCCTTGATCCATCATATCTGGGAAGATAACCAAAAATAAGTAAATAAATAAATAATAATAATAAATAGACAAAACCTAAAACCCTAGACAAGGAGTAGGGGAATAAAATGGTGGAAATAAAGCCATCAGTGCCATGCTGACATCTCTATGCCTGGTACTGTGTGTGGAGATTTGGCTGTGGAGATATTATCCTGTTTTGTCTGGAAACACATTAAGCAGTTTTCCACTCAAATAGAAACATGACTCTGAATAATTACCCAGTGTACCAGTTGAACATGGTGCTTAAGGCTACTTAAGGCTTCATCTTGGATTTCCAAGTCTCACAACTATTCATAAAAAAGTCATCAATCAATCAATCAATCAATCAATCGATCGATCAACCAACCAATCAGATGAAGACGATTGGTAGTTGGTGTTTGTTATTACAAGTAGAAGTTTAAAATATTGATAGAATATTGTTCAGAAAACGGTGAAAGTTTTTGAGGGTGAAATCTTGTTCCAGACAGAACCTCTATAGTCCATAGTCCATCTCTTGCAACTCTTTTCCCCAGCAGCCATAGAACGTTTTGGTTGTGTCCATGTTGATCATTGAATATCATGTCTCACTCCATAGTGGTGTTACTTTGAAGCTCATATGAAAGTCATTAAGGGGGGCACGATGGCTTAGTGGTTAGCACGTTCGCCTCACACCTCCAGGGTTGGGGGTTTGATCCCCGCCTCCGTCTTGTGTGTGTGGAGTTTGCATGTTCTCCCCGTGCCTCGGGGGTTTCCTCCGGGTACTCCGGTTTCCTCTCCCGGTCCAAAGACATGCATGGTAGGTTGATTGGCATCTCTGGAAAATTGTCCGTAGTGTGTGATTGCGTGAGTGAATGAGAGTGTGTGTGTGTGTGTGTGTGTGCCCTGCGATGGGTTGGCACTCCATCCAGGGTGCATCCTGCCTTGATGCCCGATGATGCCCGATGAATATAGAAAAACAGTCCTGCTCATTTTAGATCAGACGTGGGGACAGAAAATCGTTCATTAGGTTTCTGCTGAATGAAAAAGTTCCATGAGTCAATTTCCATTTGTCCAGTTTACTGATAAAAATGTTAGCAGATCATATATCTCATTTATACCAAGGTGCATTTGAATTCTCAGTTCTGATTGGTCAGAATTTATTTTTCATTAATGAATATATTTCATTTCATAAATGTCATTAATGCAATTATCGTTTCTATAAATACTTACACTGGGATTTGTAAGGTGGACATTCCGAATAATTGAAATCTATTTATAAGCAAAATAGCTCCCGTGAGCCTGATGCTATCTAAAGCCGATTGGAAGCGGCTTTCTCTTTCTCTTTCCTGTCAATCACGGTGACACCAGCCAATCTGTGACGTCTGTGAGAATGAATGAAGAAGGGGCGGACAGCACTTTCCAGCGTGTTACACCACTCATTCATGCAGAAAGAGTTTGAATAGATGCAGTTTATAGAAACACGTGATAGCTTTCACCCTCCGTGGTCGCTAGCTGTCTCATGATCGCGGACCAGTGGGCGGTAATTAGTGAAGATTTAACTAAGGAGAAAATTTTGGGAGAAAAATGTTAGGTTTCATCCAGAAAGACAACAGTAAAACTTACTGATAAAATAGAACTTAATTAACAGCTTTTTGAGGCTTCCTAGATTGAAACAGGTGGATTATTTCCCCATAGCTGATGTGTTTTATTCCTTAAATACCCATATTTCTGTTGCCATGAAAAGGTAACATCAAAACTGCCATTTATTTATAGATTTCTTTATTCAAATCCACCCTGTTCCTTCTCAAACATATGTGTCCGAAGTGTGCATGTTCTCCTCAAGGGGTTTCCTCAGGATGCTATGGTTTCCTCCCACACTCCAAGACTTGAGTTGTAGGCTGGTTGGCATCTCCAAATTGTCCATTAAGTGTGAACGGGTGTATAAACGTATGGAGTGATGAGTACATTTAAGGGTCAATAGTTAATTGGCAAACAATCAACAGTCAAAACAACTTGAATAAAAAATAACATAATATAGAAGTGTCAAAAATCTGGGACGAAAAACTAGAAACTGGGATTATCAGGATTGGGATTTATGCATTACTTACAGTAAGTTATAGCTTTCTAAGCCGGACATTTCTTTAAGTAAGTCTTCACAGAAAAGTTACGACTGTCCTTTTACCTTAACCTTAACCTTAATTATCCATGCATAGTTGACCTGTATGCTTTGTCTCCTGCATGCACAAGCTTGGCATGCTGGCATGATTTTATTTCAGTGTTTGAATTGTCAGCTGTGCACATATAAAGTCCTCCTTCCCTCACCACCACAACCACCACCACCATTTCTCCTCCTCTCCCCACGAGCCTCGATCCCAAAGATCCTGTTTAATATCAGTACTAAAACCTCAAGGGTGCAATAACTGTTTATTACCAGTAACCGAACTTTATAATATCTTCCTCCCTCCCTCTAATACATAATAACACTCATTGAAAACTTCGAGGCCAACATCGAGACCTGTACATGGTTTCCTTTCATTTCTTCATGCTTTTTTTTCCCCACTTTGTATGTCACAATGAAATAAAGGGTCAGGGGTATTATTTGAAGACGGTCTTATTTGTTTCTATGGAGAAGGCTACCCTGAAGATGAAGGTTTTAATTGAAAAACGGGAATAAGGAACAACGACCGACATGGTGAAGGGCAATAGGAGTTTTGGAGCTTTGAGCTGTGTTTATCAAAGGTTGTGGAGAGAAAAGTGTAGAGACTTGAATAAATACAGTAAAAGGTTTTTTTGAGTTTTAGCGAGATAGAGAGTGATTGTTGTTTTTGCATAGTGTATGATAATATGTGATATCCTCAAACAAAAAATATTTTGTACTCTCCTATGCAGTCCTCCTATTGGTGGCTTTTTAGACGAATGCTGTAGCGGACCAGATTTTGTTGTAATTTTTGGTCATAGTGGCACCGAATATGGTACATAAAAAATTTCCACACTGGGCATGTTTGCGGAGGTCCAAATCCAAGTGTAATTGTTCCCCCTGAAGCGCTAGTCTCGTGATTCTATCGAACCGTTGTGCCTTTGTGTTCATTTTACAACATCAATGCACATGGAGAACACAACCATATCATATCACTGATTTAAGACATCTCACCTGTCTCTTCTGTGTCCCACGGCATTCTCCTGCTACTCATGCTACACGTATGTTCCTGACAAGTGTGGACCCGGGGTACAATTTGTGTTCATGGGATTGCTGCACACTTCCAGCTCGACCAAACTTGACAGGTCGTCTACGTGTGCTTTCCGGTCCACATCACAGCGTCGTCATGAACAATTGTTTGTGCTCTGTAATCTGCAACTAAACTAGATTGAATTATGTTTTGAAAAAGAGGTAAAATAGAACCCCAGGGAACCTGAGATATTGACATGTGACCGAAACAAATATCAGCAATTGTTCTAAGTGCAAGGGGGGAACGGTAGCACGTTCGCCTCACACCTCCAGGGTTGGGTTTTCGATTCCCGCCTCCACCTTGTGTGTGTGGAGTTTACATGTTCTCCCCGTGCCTCGGGGGTTTCCTCCGGGTACTCCGGTTTAATCCACCGGTCCAAAGACATGCATGGTAGGTTGATTGGCATCTCTGGAAAATGGTCTGTAGTGTGTGATTGCGTGAGTGAATGAGAGTGTGTGTGTGCCCTGCGATGGGTTGGCACTCCGTCCAGGGTGTATCCTGCCTTGATGCCCGATGACACCTGAGACCTGAGGCACAGGCTCCCACCGTGACCCGAGGTAGTTCGGATTAAGCGGTAGAAAATAAATGAATGAATGAATGAATGAATTAATTAATTAATGAATGAATGTTCTAAGTGCAATAAAAGACAGCTGGAAAGAAAACATGCCATCGTTTTAAGAGGAGGTCAGTCGGTGTTGATGGCTTGGTGGCTCTTCTGTTGTTAAGTGTGTTTCGTAACGCCACTGGTGTAGATGGGTGGGGCTCAGATTGTACCATGGAGTTCTTATTTACTGAATGGACAATGGCTGGATAATGTGTCTGTTGTACCGGTGTATTTCTTGAATCGTGCCTGTAAACACTCTTGCATAAGGATTTGTCACTACTGTGAGCTTTCTGTGCCGTTGTCTAATTTGCAGCGAGTCTGTTTGTTGGCTCGCTCGCACTCTCTCTCTTTCTCTCTCTTCGACACCGCAGGCTGTTGTGACAGCAGCTCGGTGGAGCGTGAGAGTACGGGGTTTATTCTCCTGTGCTGTCGAAGCCTGCCGGGCAGCGCCAGCTGATGCTGCAGATGGCAGATGTCTCTGAGTGCTCAAAACTGCATGATTGGTGGAAGTGGCTGTGTTTAATTACTTGTCAGGTTTGATAGGATGAACCTGTAGGATGAACCCAGCTGTAGCATACTCAACCAGGGTGCGCTCGCCAACTATCCCGCTGGGAGACTCGCCAGGTTTTGAGTCTCCCGTTGCTCGACGTATCAATTTTAACAGCGTTTTGATCAATAGAGGAAGAAAAACACTTTATGCTCCATGTCAAAATCAATAGCTGAGAAATGGTAGAGCAGCAGTTCGAGTGGCTAGCGAGCGCATGGCTACTTTGCAGGTTATGTTCCTGGCTGGGAATAAGACTGTTCAGCTTGGTTCTGCACTGGTTTGTTAAAGAGGTTTAGACAAAAGTAGCCAAGAATTCAACCCTGATGCGATACATGCGTAGCACATCTGACCTTGTGTCCAATCCACACCTGCTCCAAGCTCCATAAATGACACTGTTTTCAATGTGGATTGGATTTAAAGACTTATATTACATGCAAGGGACTTTTACATCAGTTATAATCTGTATGGTTTTACTGTAACTACTGTACTTGATGTGTGCTGTTGTAGGGAATATACAGTACCGTGGAAAAGTTTCAGGCAGGTGTGAAAAAACGCTGTAAACAAACAATGCTTTCAGAAATATAAATAACGAGTGTTTATTTCTGTCAATTTACAAAATGCAAAGTGAGCAAACAAAAGAAAAATCTAAATCAAATCAATATTTGGTGTTACTACCTTTTGCCTTCAAACCAGCATGAAGCGATGGCACGGCCCCCACAGAGCCCTGATCTCAACATCATCGAGTGTGTCTGGGATTACATGAAGAGACAGAAGGATGTGAGAAAGCCGACATCCACAGAAGATCTGTGGTCAGTTCTCCAAGATGTTTGGAACAACCTACCAGCCGAGTTCCTTCAAAAACTGTGTGCAAGTTTACCTAGAAGAATTGTTGCTGTTTTGAAGGCAAAGGGCGGTCACAGCAAATATTGATTAGATTTAGATTTCTATTTTGTTCATTTATGAAAATAAATGTTTAATACTTACATTTTTTAAAGCATTCTTTGTTTACAGCATTTTTTCACACCTGCCTAAAACTTTTGCACAGTACTGTAAATAACCATGGTTGGTTACAACAAATAAATAAATTAACAGAATAGAATAGAATAGTGGGGGCACGGTGGCTTAGTGGTTAGCACGTTCGCCTCACACCTCCAGGGTTGGGGGTTCGATTCCCGCCTCCACCTTGTGTGTGCGGAGTTTGCATGTTCTCCCCGTGCCTCGGGGGTTTCCTCCGGGTACTCCGGTTTCCTCCCCCGGTCCAAAGACATGCATGGTAGGTTGATTGGCATCTCTGGAAAATTGTCGTAGTGTGTGATTGTGTGAGTGAATGAGAGTGTGTGTGTGCCCTGTGATGGGTTGGCACTCCGTCCAGGGTGTATCCTGCCTTGATGCCCGATGACGCCTGAGATAGGCACAGGCTCCCCGTGACCCGAGGTAGTTCGGATAAGCGGTAGAAAATGAGTGAATGAATGAATAGAATAGAAAACACATCCTGAAGTCTTTTCTTCTACTTATACCACCACAGTTATTATTATTTATTTTTATCAATTACATTATAACAGTTATAAACAGCCATTTCCAAGTTAATAACTACGGTGGCCGAGAAGTGCAAAACAAATTAACAAATCTGAAAACACATTAACAATTCAGACAACCCGGAAGAGGTTGGTACTGTATAGTTTGTGATTGGAACATGTACCGATCATTGGACAAGACACCTGTCACTCAAGGTATACATGAAGTTCAACAGTCTGGCGCAGGGAAAAGTTGGAATGGATGGATGGAATGGATTACTGTGGATTAATTTTATTTTCTTATATTTAAATAGAGAACTTTACACATTACACTTAAGATTCCATACCTGTATATCTTGAGTGACAGGTGTCTCGTCCGATGATCGGTAAGTTTCCATTCAAAAACGATACACTACCGTTTCTGGGTCGTTGTGTTTTCGGATTTGTTAATTTGTTTTCTGATTTGTTAATTTGTTTTCTGATTTGTTAATTTGTTTTCTGATTTGTTAATTTGTTTTTGGATTTGTTAATTTGTTTTGCACTTCTCGGCCACCGTAAATAACACATAATATAATTTATTATAGTGTATTATTTAATTAACTTGGAAAAGACATCAGGATGTGTTTTCTATTCTACTCTATTCTATTCTGTTTATTTATTTATTTATTTATTTTATATTTGGTCTGTTTAGTTTTTCACTGCTCTGTATAGCAAATTTTAATTGAATTATTTTTATTTTATATTATTGTTGTTTAAAAAGATGCGTCATTCTGTGTATTATTGTGTATGTGAGTAATGACATTCTAACTTGTTGGTGTTACGGAGAATCCACAATGTGCACCATCCTGAAGACTTTCCCATGATTGATAAAGCTTTAATTGTAAAGCACTGACACTGGGGACTCCTTCCAAAAATGTTCAGTAAACTGTCTTACAGGAAACGTACTTAAGCGTTAATTGATAATTAGTATAGAAACGTGTATCCGAATGAGCGCATGAATATGCTGGAGCTTATCAACACTTTCTGTCCAATTAGAGTCAAGCGTTTAGCAGCATTGTGGTAGAGCCATAAGGTTCAGCAGAACTTCAACTTTCCTGCTTGGTTTTGGATCACAATGTTTAAAGAGTTGAGGTGATCTTATGAGAAATTTATATATATAAATATATACACATTTTAAACCTCATATTTTCAAGTGTGGGTCTATGTTTTGAGTATTGTGTGTGTGCGTGTGTGTGCGTGTGTGTGTGTGTGTGTGTGTGTGCATTCTTATGCACACTGAGTTCATTAAGTACAGGAGAAGTCTATCCAATTCAACATAAACCGCCAACTTTGTGTAAAATACCTTAAATTGCCATAAATTGCTTAAATTTGTTCCAGTATATAACCTTTGTCTCCCCTCCTTCTCTCTCTCTCTCTCTCTCTCTCTCTCTCTCTCTCTCTCTCTCTCTTTCACTCGCTCTTTCACTCGCTCTTTCACTCTCTCTCTCTCTCTCTCTCTCTCTCTCTCTCTCTCTCCCTCTCTCTCTCTCTCTTTCACTCTCTCTTTCACTCTCTCTCTCTCTCTCTCTCTCTCTCTCTCTCTCTCTCTCTCTCTTTCACTCTTTTTCTCTCTTTCACTCTCTCTCTCTCTCTCTCTCTCTCTCTCTCTCTCTCTCTCTCTCTCTCTCTCTCTTTCTCTCCAGTGTGCACGGGCACAGAAAACAAACTGAGCACCCTGTCTGATCTAGAACAGCAGTACCGAACCCTGCGCAAGTACTATGAAAACTGCGAGGTGGTGATGGGCAACCTGGAGATCACCAGCATCGACCGGAGCCGGGATCTGTCGTTTCTCAGGGTAGGAAATGAACTGCTACTCATCCTGGCATCTGCTGACTCATTGTTCAAGGCTGAAAAGCCAAAAACTGTCATGTTCCGGAGTAGTTTACAAGCGAATTGCTGACAAAAGTTTACTTTACTGAGAAAATGGCAAAGAGAAACATTTCTCAGATTCAGAAGTGGGTGTGGCCTAATCGTATAACCTTTTTCAGCTCCTGAATTTGTACAGTTCCTCAATCTCAGCTATATTACTCCAGTTCATAACAAGTCTCTATGAGACAAGATTTCTGTCTCCTCTGACTGAGCAAGCTAGCTATCTTTCAAAACAACAAACAACAATTTTGTTCCTAGATTAAATAATTATTTATTATCACTGGCAGCGATAAGAGTATTTTGTTGTCAGTATCCTGATTTATATATTCAGGATATCAGATTTAAATTTGTCTCTAATGAGCAAGACAGAGGTGATGGTGGTGAGAATCATCTCCCTGTGATGATTTGTGGAAGAAACCTTGAAAGGATTCAGACTCAATAGTGATATCGTCTGAAAACTGTTTATGGCTTTAGTCCTAAGCCATCTTCATGGTTTCTAAGTCCACATTAACCATCCACAGCAATCTCATGTATCTCCAGACTGTTCATATGGTCCTCGTATCTTTGGCCTTCGATCAGTGAGAATGATCAGGCATCAGAGATCAGGGATGTCAAAAGAGATTGTAGGTTATTTATATTTCTTATGGTGTGATGACTTTGTAAATAAAAAAAAATTCGGTTTCGATTCTCGATTTCGATTCGAAAATCGGGTCGATTTTATCTAGAAATATGATACTAATATGAGAAATATGAGAATTTTGAATCTAATTTTATTTTCAGCAAGCACAGCAAGGTCATATTTAGGTCAAGCTACTACATCTAACCACTAACTACCTACAATAGTCTAATGAGAAGAAAAACAAGACAATAGTACACCTTCTATTTATATGTCTATTGTTCTTGTTCTTTCGGCTGCTCCCTGTTCAGGGTCGTCGCCGTGGGTCATCTAGTCTGCGTATTTTGATTTGGCACAGACTTTATGCCGGATGACCCTTCCTGATGCAACCTTCCCATTTTATCCAGCCTTGGTACCAGGACTGAGAGTTAGCGCTTGAGTGACTCCTTGCCTGGGAATCGAACCCGGGATCCTGTCACTGGACCACCAGGAGACCCTCCAATTCCTATGTTTATTTAGTTCTCATTGTCTGTTCCTTCTGAATCATCTGTGGTTATTGTACATGGCTATTTAGAACCACTGTGAACAGAAGGTCGGATGATCCAAAGACAGAAACAAAAGAGAGAAGCAACGTGCAAATGGGGTAATTTAGCATTTTGACCTCGTCAGTCTCCTGATTGGCTCCATTGTTCACTCTCATGTCAGATCATGTCAGAGTGACGGGAAATCACACTGAGCAGTAATGGGGCAGTTGAGAAAGGTCAGTGTGTTTTTCTTGCAGAAACGTTGAAGTGATGTCTGGGTGTGTGGTGTAGGTTTAGACATGGCTAGCAAACCCCTGCTGACCTGCCTTTCACACCAGTCCCTGGTTGACTGATTCAGACTCCGTCCACACTGAATTCGATTGAATGTTCGATTGATTTGAGTGGATGGGGAAACAGTGAAGCCCTGCCAGGCAGTAATTGTAGTTGAGTTGCTAACAGTCTCTATCTTGGCTCGAGTCTGGTTACTCCCGCAGCGATGCACACAAAGCTGAACTCAGTAGAAGGGAACTGAGGGTTGGACTTTTACTTTAGAAAATACAAAAACAAGCCCCAATCAAGTTAGAGTACAAATATATATATTTCTACCTCATCAACAGGGATTTCTATAAGGCTGACATGCACAGAGCTCAGGTCAAATTAGAGTTAAAATGATTTAATGAAAAAAAAGTGGAAGTGTATTTAAATGGTGAGGAAAGAATAGAATTGAGCACAAAAATAGGGACAAAAATAAATTATTCAATAAACTGAATGTATAGAAGTAAATGTCAGGATAAAGTAAGTCAACGATAATGGAATAGGATTAAAAAAATTCCAAATAAAATGTAACTATAGATATTAAAGAATGAATAAAACAAAATATTGATTTGTTCAGAATTTTATAAAGGGGATTTCTATAGGGTTGAAATGTGTGAGTCAATATAGAGTTATTAAAGTCATTAAAGTGTCTGCATGAATTCCTCCTAATGATATTTTTTTAACAATAGTATTTTTAACTGACTGAGTTTTATTTAAGAGCCCAGCAGATATTGATATGTTCCTCCGAGCGCACAGCACATGTTCGATTCAAGTCTATTGAACTTTATTTGTATTGCACATTTAAAAATGTAGGGGGCACGGTGGCTTAGTGGTTAGCATGTTCGCCTCACACCTCCTCACACCTCCACCTTGTGTGTGTGCAGTTCTCCCCGTGCCTCGGGGTTTCCTCCGGGTACTCCGGTTTCCTCCCCCGGTCCAAAGACATGCATGGTAGGTTGATTGGCATCTCTGGAAAATTGTCCGTAGTGTGTGATTGTGTGAGTGAATGAGAGTGTGTGTGTGTGCCCTGTGTTGGGTTGGCACTCCGTCCAGGGTGTATCCTGCCTTGATGCCCGATGACGCCTGAGATAGGCACAGGCTCCCCGTGACCCGAGGTAGTTTCGGATAAGCGGTAGAAGATGAGCGAGTGAGAGTGAGTGAGTTTAAAAATGTATTTGGTCACAGAGCAACTTTACAGGAATATATAAATTCAATAGAGTCAAACAGAGGTGATGGTGGTGAGGAGATGATGTGATGAAGAAACCTTAAGAGGAACCGGACTCAAAATGGAAACTCATGTTCATCTAGGGGAGGAAAAAAATGCTCCTTCAAAGAGTTTTAAAAACAAAGGAAATCATTTTGACATCGATTCTGAAAGATAAGGGTGAAAATGGTGTGTTATGCAAGCCCTTGTTATGTGAGAAGACACGGTAGATCCTTGTTAAGTAACAGGGAACTATTTTTTTTTCTTCATTACTTCGTTGCTATGTCCATGCACTAAAGAAAACAAAAACGTCGATTAAATGGACTTTAATTCAAATGAATCCACCGGTTCCATGGGGAACTATTTCAAGTGTGTTGCACGAAGACTTAGTGAGACACATTTGGTGGTGATTTAAGAAGTAAACAATACACAAGAGATGCACATGTGACACGTTTTGAGGAACTTTAGAGAATGTTAGATCTGATTTCTTATAAAGGTACCAATTGTGTCTTATTATTGAAGATATTACCTGGTTAATATGTTACCAAGAGCACTGCAAAAAAATATCATCATAAAATACCCATTGTTTAGTAAAACAAACCGTTGCAGCAACCTCTGACCCAGAATGCCAGTATGCGTCACATATGTCTTATCTTTTCTCACTCCAGGCTCTTTTCTAATTGTTTGCCTAATGATGATGAGACGATAATGGAAATATTTACAGTTTCCGCCTGCAGATGATGGCAACTAATTAACCACACATCAGCTCATTAACTACTGCAGAAAGCAGAGCAGGCTTGAGTCTCAGCAGCACGCTTAATGCGCATTACGCTCTGATGGAAGGACGAATACGCCCGGGTCGCCGGACATGGGCCGTGGATCACGTTCTCACGCAAAATAAAAGAATTCTCTGGAAAAAAAAAAAAAGATGGAGAAAGAAATGTGATCTTAAATCAGTTCTCACAATAACAAAAAAAAGGTAGGAAAAAACCAATCCCAGCCTACAGGGCCTGTGCAAAAATACCCAGAACGAGAAATATAGAGATGCTGTGAGGGCTGAATTACAGATCTTAATCATATGGATGGTTTAATTCATCAGCCCCAGAGGCAGTCAGGAAGATGGACTCTATTTAACACCAGAGCTGCTCTGGCTTTTTGGGAGGCAGCCATCAATCTCGGGCTATCTTTAAAAATAAAGCGTCGGTTTCCATCACCTGGGAGACAGCCGGAGAGATCTCAGGTGGAGAGATCTTGCCTTCTAGACTTTTCCTTCTTTTCCTCCTCAAGGTGAAGTTTTTCCCTAAACAGTGCCAGAACCTCGGGGAAGTGTTTTATTAATGTCTTTTAAAAATACTAATAATCTTACCAAAAATACACACAGCACTCTGGCCTCTTTCCCTGCTGTTCGGCTGCCCGTGTTCTCAATTAGCATGTTCAATTAACCTGCTCTAACCGGGTGCCTGGAGACAAAACAAGAAAGAGCTCGACGGTCCGACAGCAGTTCGTGCAAAAAAAAAACGTGACTGGTGTCAGACCTCACACACAAAAAAAAAAGTTGGCTTTTGTAATCTTACAAGAAAAGGCTAAGAGTGGGCGGAGCGGGTGGAGCGGAGGCGCTTAGAAACACAAGGGCTGCTTGTTTGCCCTGTGTGCTGCTGTTAAGATGTGATTAGCCTCAGTTTACCAACTCCAACGCATCGTCAACTGCAATCCCATTGGTCAATTATCTCTGCAGGGTTCCAGCGGGAACAATGTGGTTTCGTTTTTGCTTTCGTAGCATGTGGTGAGTGGATATTTTCATCAGCATTGTTTTGTCCAGAGAGAAAGGCATCTAAATGCAATCCTCCATTCTTTTTTTCCCCTTAGCAGATGGACGTTTTACACAATACAGTAAAATAGTAAGTTGCAATTATTATTGTGCAAAACACTTAAATCGCCAACAAGCCATTTTGTATGGAGAAGAAACTGAACCTGAAAATCCATCAGATTTAAAGGAACTTACATGAGAACATGTTGCACTGAACAAGTCAGAAAGCTGCATTTTACTCCTAACCCTAACCAATACGTGTAACTGTTGGTCATCTGAGTTTAATCTCCTGAACAATTTGAATTTGAACGAGTGATTTCAATCATCTAGTGATAATTTAAGACAATGGAAGAACAGGCGATGTTTTGTTTGTCTTTGCTGCAGGGAACACGGCAGTTGCAAGAAAACAAACCAAAAGTAATTTTGAAATTTTTAGTGCATTATCATTATAGGATTATTGTGGAAGTTAACACTCACCTATATGTAGCCTTATTACACCCTATTACACTATATTACACCCTATTACACTCTATTACAACCTATTACACTATATTAAACCTTATTACACTATATTACACTCCATTATACCCTATTATACCCTATTACACTATATTACACTCCATTATACCCTATTACACTCTATTATACCCTATTTCACTATATTATACCCTATTACACTTCATTATACACTATTACACTCTATTATACCCTATTACACTATATTACACCCTATTACACCCTATTACACTCCATTATACCCTATTACACTCTATTATACCCTATTTCACTATATTATACCCTATTACACTCTGTTACACCCTATTACACTTCATTATACACTATTACACTCTATTTTACCCTATTACACTATATTACACCCTATTACACCCTATTAAACTCCATTATACCCTATTAGACTCTATTATACCCTATTACACTATATTACACCCTATTACACTCTATTATACCCTATTACACTATATTATACCCTATTACACTCTGTTACACCCTATTAAACTCCATTATACCCTATTACACTCTATTATACCCTATTACACTATATTACACCCTATTACACCCTATTAAACTCCATTATACCCTATTACACTCTATTATACCCTATTACACTATATTACACCCTATTACACCCTATTACACTCCATTATACCCTATTACACTATATTACACCCTATTACACTCTATTATACCCTATTACACTATATTACACCCTATTACACTCCATTATACCCTATTACACTCTATTATACCCTATTACACTCTGTTACACCCTATTACACTCCACTATACCCTATTACACTCTAGTATACCCTATTAGAAAGATAGATATATTTCTGCTAGAGGCTCAAATCCTCTCTCTCTCTCTCTCTCTCTCTCTGTTATATTAGCGTGTAATATTGTGTATTAGAGTGTAATAGGGTGTAATATGATGTAATACCATGTAATAGAGCGTAATATAGTGTAATAGAGTGGTGTAATAGTGTGTAATATGGTGTAATAGGGTATATTAAAGTGTAATAGGGTGTAATAGGGTGTTATACGATGTAATATTGTGTAATAAGATATAATACAGTGGAATAAGTTATTATAGGATATAATAACGTGTAAGACGGTGTAATAGAGTGGTGTAACAGGGTGTAATAGAGTTTAATAGTGTGTATTTGGGTGTTATAAGGTGTAAAATGGTGAAATAGGATATAATAGAGTGTACTAAGGTGTAATAAAGTGGTGTAATAGGGTGTAATAGAGTGCAATAGGGTGTAATAGAGTGGAATAGGGTGTTATAAGGTGTAATATGGTGAAATAGGATATAATAGAGTGTAATAAGGTGTAATAAAGTGGTGTAATAAGGTGTAATAGAGTGTAATAAGGGGTAATAGGATATAATAACGTGTAAGACGGTGTAATAGAGTGGTGTAACAGGGTGTAATAGAGTGTAATAGGGTGTAAAATGTGGACATCAACGTCCGGCATCATACAGTATATGTGTAATATGCATAATGCGTTAAAAACTCAACCATGTCTCTTTTTGATTTTCTTACAATTTGTTTTATTTAGATAGATAACTGAAATAATTTGTTAATTTATTTTAATTTTTTATCCTTTTTTCTTTAATCAAATGAAAATCAAATGAAAATCAAATTACTATATTTTTATTATATTTTAGTAATAATTCAGAAATGTTTAGATATTTACGGTCCGACGTTCGAATATTTTCTTTAGCATTATTCAAGTTTATTGTGTCTTATACACCAAGAATGAAGAAACATTACAATAAAGAATAAACACAGTTACTGTACGTTACGTTCATAATCGATAAACCAGAAAATCATCTCAGACACATGAGAACATGTGGAACAGGCAGAAAACTGAGCTCAGGATTAAAATAGAAATCCTAGAGCTCTGAAGCAACACTGCTATTAGCATTAGCGCTTTCTAAAATAATAGGGAAAAAAAGTTGGTTGGAAATCGAGAATAAGGCATTAATTATGATCAGTGAACATCTATGTTCTACAAGACAGAAGGATCACAGTAGGATGTCCGATGTTATTGCATCTTTGATCAAAAAGATCACTTTTTTAGCAGGAAACACTAAGAGAAAGGAGTCAAGCAAGTCTCTTCATGACAGCGCCGTCACATCCTATTACCTTTAACAGCATGAAGTGAGCAATTGACTCAGATAATATGCAAAAATCTAATCTGATGTGACATCTCTCTTATTTTGTGGAATACTGCAATGTGAACAAAGGGGGTGAAAAGAAGAAAAAAATATTTTACTAGACTAGTAATTTTTCACATAGTGCACTTTTTTATTTTCCCATTTTATTTTGAGTTTTTATTTGTTTTTTGTGTTCGTGTGTAATGCATGTTGTTTCATTTGTAAGATTTGATTTTGAGCTATTTTTTTTCCTCATGTGATCACTCAGTATGAGTAATGATCCCTTTTGAAATCGTTCTTTCTTTCTTTCTTTCTTTCTTTCTTTCTTTCTTTCTTTCTTTCTTTCTTTCTTTCTTTCTTTCTTTAATTTTATTTAGAATAAAGTGCACAAAACAATGTAATGCCTATTTTCACTTTTAACTCAACAATAAATGAATAAATGAATAAATAAATAAATAAATAGGTACTTATTACATATAGATAAACTTAAATATAGATATACTTCAATATATACAGAGCTTTACTTTGCTCGGTATTGACTGGTACACAATGCTGAGCTGACATTGGAGACTCCTTCCATAAATGTTAAATAAACATTAATATTAATTATTAAAGTATTGAACACACAATTCAATGTGGGGTCTCCGTTGTTCGAAAGCCAATGTTGACATATAAAATCACCAAAACAAACACGCCCCTAACCCAAATGGGTCCCACCCCTGTATCGATAGCTCCGCCCCACACATACATACGTAACCCAGGCAACTAACGGAAAGAAATGTGTCTTTATCATAGCTGAAGTGAAGAACAATACGATTGCAGATAAACAAACAAGCAAAAATGACACACAAGCATAATCATGTAAAGGACAAAGACATATATTAGTTCTGTGTAACAAAACAAAACCAACATTACTCACCTATCGAGAAGGAAAAAAGCGCCTCGGCGTCTTAAGTAAAGTTGGTCACATATTCACAGATTGGAGTTTCCCGAGTCAATAACTCCTGAGCTAAACACTGTTACTACACAAAACACGGTTGTAGCTGCGTCTCTACATTACTACAATAGAAAAGAGGTGTTATTTGTGTAGTATCAGTGTTTAGCTCAGGAGTTATTGACTCAGGAAACTCCAATCTGTGAATATGTGACCAACTTCCTGCTCCTTCAGTTCTCTCCAGCGCTGGAAAGCTGATCCTATATTAACACATCCTACTTCTTACCTTATCGTAAGACTTTCTACGCTTTCTTTCTTTGTTTTTATCCTCCATGTCAATGTTAAAACCGCTTTCTGCTAATGTCACACATGCGCACTGAACACTCTCTCCGCCCATATTTAAAAAAAGACACGCCCCTTTCTGCTTATTGGCTATTAGTTTTGTTTTTGTTTTGTTTATCATCCCGACTCAGTTTTCTGAAACATTTCTCAAACATCGGAGACCCCACCTTTAATCAGTTAAATGGAGCCATAAAAGACTGTGTAAGTTGCTACTAAAAAATGTCTTGTAGTGAATACAAAATTTATAAAATGTATGAAAATGTATCGCTACCTCCTGACCAATCAGATTCAAGAATTCAGCATATATATATATATATATATATATATATATATATATATATATATATATATATATATATATATATATATATATGTTTATTATTAATGTTTATATATATATATACACACAAAGTAATGTTTGATGAAAGCCTTTTCAGTGTGCATATCTCATCTTAATATTTAAATTTCCACTTCAGAGAATCTTATGTGACAAAATGATTCTGATTCAGTGACTCAAAAAAAAAGAGTTGAATGACAGATTATCACTTGATTCCAGAGATGAAATCTCCCCAAAGCTTAGCTTTTTTTTTTTTTTTTTTTGTCTTTCCATCACCTTCTTTGCCTATCTTCGTAGCCCACTCACTACACACTCTACACTATCTCCCTCTGGTTGTTTTCCCCAACAGAGTCTCTAAGAGTCGAGCTCTAAGAATAGGCCATCGTGAGTGATCTGAAGTGATCTCTTCACCTCGCAGTGTCGCCATGCCTCTGCCAAAAAAAATCTGTCCTTCAGCTGTCATTATGTTTCACATGCAAGGAAAAAAACAAGAGCAAATAAAAGTACAGCTTAGACAAGTATTCCTTTTGTCGCATTCAAATGCGGTGGCATTTAATCCCAGCTGTAAAAGGTCAAGTGCAATTGTTTAGTAACTGGTTGAAAGTCTAGTCCTGCTCTTTTCCCTCAAACTCAAAAGTTTTTTTCATGATGCTTGTTATGATCTGTACCTTATTATTTGTTTTTTTTTATTGTCTAAGCTCATGCTGAAGGTTACTCATTTCATCCCTGGCTCCTATTTTTGTTTTCCTGTTTTGAAATATCGATGCGATGTGCAGAGGTCTGATTTTTGGCTCCTTTTTGTGAAAATTCAAACATAAAAATAAGCATGAATCTCTGCAAGAAGTCTGTAAGATGTAGCTCTTATTTCTGTCCAACAATGGTGATTATTAAGCTCTATTCTTTTGTATACTTTTGTATTATTATTTATTTATTTATTTATTTATTTATTAATCCAAATGTCTTGGCAGGTGTCCAGTTTAAACCCAATTAAAATAACTCGCACGTCAAGCTTTCGTTTTTTTTCTGGCGAATACAGTATCTGATTGAATTCATTATGACTAATATTCTCATTCAAACCAGGTCATGAATGTTGGAACCAAATAAAACTGGTCTAAAATATTTACTGAGATACATTATTTATAAATGAATATTAAGCTATTATATATTTTGCTTTAGGGGGGCACGGTGGCTTAGTGGTTAGCACGTTCGCCTCACACCTCCAGGGTTGGGGGTTCTATTCCCACCTCCACCTTGTGTGTGTGGAGTTTGCATGTTCTCCCCGTGCCTCGAGGGTTTCCTCCGGGTACGCCGGTTTCCTCCCCCGGTCCAAAGACATGCATGGTAGGTTGATTGGCATCTCTGGAAAATTGTCCGTAGTGTGTGATTGCGTGAGTGAATGAGAATGTGTGTGTGCCCTGCGATGGGTTGGCACTCCGTCCAGGGTGTATCCTGCCTTGATGCCCCATGATGCCTGAGATAGGCACAGGCTCCCCGTGACCCAAGGTAGTTCGGATAAGCGGTAGAAAATGAATGAGTGAATGAATGAATATTTTGCTTTACGTTAGCAACGTGTTAGTTTATTTTTTCATTATTTCTCAAAACTGATAGTGACATTACTCAAAAGACTAAGCTGATATAACAGGTAATAATAAATTATGGGATATTTTATTTATTTAGCTCTTTGTTGTGTTGTGTTCTGCTAGCAATAGACTTTACAACATATAACCCCTGCTGGGGTGTGGGTTCGTTTCCTGCCTTGTTCTCCAGTGCTTTGTGATATTCCTTTAGTTTCTCTGGTTTCCGATTTCAGTCCAAAGACATACGCAGTAGGCTGATTATTATCTCTGAAGTGTCTTTAATGTGTCAATGGGTGTAAGATTGTGCTCTATGATTGGCTGTCACCCCGTCGTTGCCCTCTGACTCGTGCCTCGAGTCTGCCCCATTCCCTGTGGCCCTGTGTAGTGAACTCAGTACAACTGATGGATGGATACGAACTCTACCCCATTTTGTTCACGTTCCCAATTCCCAATTTCTTGCCCAATGCGCAAGTTTAACGGTCGTGATTTCTTCTAAATACACTATACCGTTTAAATGCCGTAAGATGTTTTATCAGCTTTCTGTGAATGCTGAGATGCCGTAGTTCCTCCTCGGATATTTTCCCAGAGCACAGTTCGCTCTGCTTTGATCAGTAATCAGAAAATACATTCATACTTTCATCGCACGGTGCCACATGGTATCAGATAACAAAACCCGGTATTGGGTTGCTGGCTAAATCTCAGGGTTAATGATCAGGGTTACTGATCAAATCAAAGCTTTCTCCTTCTATCAGTATCTATGAAGCATCAGTGCATACCTTGTTTGTACTATGGAGACAGTGGAAATACTTGTATTCTTTCTGATTGGCTGACAAGATGCTTATTATTTTCTTGGTAGAAAGAATTACAGGCAAATAATTAGAGTTCAAATCACCAGCTCAACATTCTGACATCAATGTGGTTTAACTTACCGTTACGTTCGAACCTTTCTCATGTAAACCGCGATGTTCTGCACGATGAACACTTTGGAACTTCTTCGTCTTCCATCTGAGACACAAATGATTCGAAATCCTGCAGCGATAAACTGACTTTCGTCTTACGAGTCGCCCTGATCGCAAGTCATGGCCAGACCTCTAAAAGCCTGCTGAAAGCTTTCAGTTTTATAATAGCTCAGTTCTGTATTTCTCTCAGCCAGAGCTGTTCCTGCGCTGCCTCGGAGAGCTACACGCATCGCACGACCTTTTGTTGTATAAAAATGTTTTTGGTTCTTACTCTAATAAATCTAATACATTTTTCCATTTATCCATTTTTTGTTTTCCAAAATAAATTCTCAGTATTTATCTTTTAAACAGGTAACTAACTGTATTATACTCGATAAGGCTCAAACCTCCTGAATTGTAATTCTGCTAAAGTTAATTTGTATAAAAAATGAATAAAAAGAAAATCTCCAAACTCTCTAAATGTAAATGTGCATTAAATATTGAGTCAAAATTAAATATGTATGAAGAACCAGCGGTAAAGTATATAGTATATAACGTCACCTAAAATGAAATCCCTTTTCATTAGAAATCCATTCGTGCTAATGATTAAAATATTAATGCAAATGTATGGGAAGTGAAAGGAGGATGCGGTTAGCGCACATTGTCGCTTTTGGGTCGTGAAGGTGACCTGGCAGTGGACCTAAAATGACCCCACTGGGGCAGAGGGATCAGTGAAGGGGTAATGTGTCTGCAGAGAGTCATTTTCAGTTGGATCCCTGCTGAGAGAGACAAAGAAAAAGAGAAATAATGATAGAGTGAGCCTCAAGGAGAAACAGGAATCATGGAGCAAGCCGTTAACCTTCCGCATGCCCATTAAGATACTCCTATGACCTATAAATTTATAAAACCATCTATATTTTGTCTTGACTGGAAAATGCCAGTTTTGTATAGCTTAACATCACATCGTGTGTCATTTTCAGAGCAGGTTTATATTGCAATGAAAGTTTCAGGACAGCGCCCTCTGTTTGTGTCGTGGAAAATCAGCGATTAGGAAGGACTGTTCCTCTGCGCCCTTTAGTATTAATGAAGACTGATGAAGTACTCAGGAGCGCATGTCTCTCGGCTCTGCCCAGATTCGATTGACAATCGCAATTAGCTAACACTCAAGTTCACTTCCATCACTTTAATTTGACACGTGAAAGGACACAAATAGTCCAGGAATAGAAGAGGAACAGAAGACAGCAGGAAAAACGCAAGGAAAATAGGAAATTTTCTTAATGAGCTTTCTGGAAATTAATTCTAAAGCTCCGATTGAGCAGAATAGTAACATGATCAGCAATTTGGGAGTTAAAAAAAAAACAAAACAACCACTCACTCACTCTCATTCATTTTCCACCGCTTATCCGAACTACCTCGGGTCACGGGGAGCCTGTGCCTATCTCAGGTGTCATCGGGCATCAAGGCAGGATACACTCTGGACGGAGTGCCAACCCATCGCAGGGCACACACACACTCTCATTCACTCTAGCACTCACACACTAGGGACAATTTTCCAGAGATGCCAATCAACCTACCATGCATGTCTTTGGACTGGGGGAGGAAACCGGAGTACCCAGAGGAAACCCCCGAGGCACGGGGAGAACATGCAAACTCCACACACACAAGGTGGAGGAATCGAACCCCGACCCTGGAGGTGTGAGGCGAACGTGCTAACCACTAAGCCACCGTGCCCCCCCAAAACAACCAGAAAATTATTATTATTATTATTATTTTAATTCTCACAAGCCCATTTAAACAGCTGTCAAATTATGTCAGTAATAGTTTATACAAAGCAATCTCTAAATCCATTTATAGTGCAGCGCTGCTGAATTCTGGATTCTGATTGGTCAATTGCGTTTGATTGATTTTCTATAACAGCAGCTCTGACTGAAGTTCCGAAGCAAATCACAGGTCTATATTAATGTGTTCTCTGTAATATATTATTGTTCCTGTTGTGATAGCTTATTCATTATGGCTTATATGGTGAATGTTTCACATAATCAGATTTTAAACACAATTATATTTAACTTCCGTGGAAGGAGTCTCCAGTGCCGGTACTGTACATTTTTATTTTTCAGATTCTCATTAATATCACAAGCTGTATTTACTTTTCTCTTACCTAAAGTACATGACGTATGAAAGAGCCAAAATCTAGAGGTTGATGAAGCAACTCGGTTTTATTTGTATAGTGCTTTTAACAATAGACGGTTCAGAGCAACGTTGCAGAAATATAAATATTCTGAATAAAATTGATACAGTTTTAAGAATTAATTTGATCCACTAAAGTTTTACAATCTTAAAGGTGGGGTGCACAATGTTTGAGAAATGCTTCAGAAAACTGACAAACAAAACAAACGTGTAGGCAATGAGCAGAAAGGGGCGTGTCTTGTCAATATGCGGTGGAGAGAGTGTTCAGTGCGCATGTGTGACATTAGCATAAAGGGGCGTGTCTTGTCAATATGCGGTGGAGAGAGTGTTCAGTGCGCATGTGTGACATTAGCATAAATGGGCGTGTCTTGTCAATATGCGGCGGAGAGAGTGTTCAGTGCGCATGTGTGACATTAGCATAAAGGGGCGTGTCTTGTCAATATGCGGTGGAGAGAGTGTTCAGTGCGCATGTGTGACATTAGCATAAATGGGCGTGTCTTGTCAATATGCGGCGGAGAGAGTGTTCAGTGCGCATGTGTGACATTAGCATAAAGGGGCGTGTCTTGTCAATATGTGGCAGAGAGAGTGTTCAGTGCGCATGTGTGACATTAGCATAAAGGGGTGTGTCTTGTCAATATGCGGCGGAGAGAGTGTTCAGTGCGCGTGTGTGACATTAGCAGAAAGCGATTGAAACACTGACATGACGAATACCTGCCGTTACCTCTGCCTCGGGTTCTAGGTGTTGAACGTCGTCTTCCGCGTGAAACGGAGCTAAACCTTTCACGCTACAACACACAGTACTACAAAAACACATCTGTATCACCATAGTATTACTCATTGTGTTCATTTACTGATAAAAATATCCCCTCGGCCAGCCGCCCCAGCAGGTTCCACCATAATAGTTGCCTGGGTTACATATGTACGTGTGGGGCGGAGCTATCAAAACAGGGGTGACACCCATTTGGGTTAGGGGCGTGTTTGTTTTGGTGATTTCAAATGTCAACATTGGCTTTCAAACATTGTGCACCTCACCTTTAATTGTAGCTATACGTGGATAAAAAAGACTTGATGTTGCTGATGTTGTATAAATGGTATTTTAGAGATAGAGATAGAGTGGTATCTCTAACTTTATCGCTGGTTATATTCCCATAAGACATACATGAGCTAACTTTACATCAGACAAAACTGAGGTTATTGCATTACGCATTTAACTTCCTGAGCTGAATGCCGTACTATAGAGCCTTCGGGAAAACAATACCTCTTTTCCTCTCTAAAAACAGCTAGAGTAAAACATTTTAGCATGTCTTTCTTAGATATTTGTTACAATGTGATGGCTTCTGTTTGTAAATCTAAATATTTTAAATAAGTATTGACATCTCAACAGATGTCCTTAGACTTCCATTATAATTGCATTTTAATAAACAATAGGTTTGTTCTATTCTTTATTCAATGCAGTGAAATGTATTTTAATTTATACCTGTGGTGGTTGAACATAAGCTACAGAGGCGGTGAATAGAGAAGCGCACACACACACACACACACACACACACACACAAACAGGGAGGTACTTGAGATGCACATAAAATGCATGCTCTCTCTTTTTTGTCCTTTCATGCACCCCCGATTCGTGGGCAATTTCTGAGAATGTCAGCGCAGCATTTTTGGGGTGGCTTGTCCCCCATATTCCTGAAAAGATTAATGTTAGCTAGCTTTTTCACAGTAAAAAAAAGTTAGTAATGGGAGGGAGAGAAAGAAAAAGGATGTGTGTGTGTGTGTTTGTGTGTGTGTGTGTTTGGGAGGTTATAATTGACAATCGGTGTCACTACAGATAACTAGAACTGTTCCACAGCACCATTGTCTAAATACATTGGTCCCTGGTGATGTTATTTTCTCCAATGTATGGGAGATACTGTGTGTGTGTGTGTGTGTGTGTGTGTGTGTGTGTGTGTGTGTGTGTGTGTGTGTCACTACACGCCAAAGAGATTTTTTTCAGAAAAAGCCTTTTGACTGACAGATATATTTTCTTGCTCTTCCCAACTACGTCTTCAGCATGTCCATCTTTCCTGCTATCACTCTCCATCCTTTAACATAATAAAGCCAGGAAATGAGAAGGAAACCACAGCTAACCCAAACCCACCCTGATCTCCATTGTCCATCATCTTCACTGAGCCTGACTGTGCAGTTCTGATCTCCATACACATGTATCCTAATTTAGGGTTGGAAATGTAGTGATTAAGTTAGGAGTGGTGGTCGTCCATCAGGTTCCATCAGGTCAACTATGCCGTTTAACATTAATGGAATCCCAGTCACAATTCTTACACAGTTCACATCACATTTTTGGATGATCCCATGGAAGTGAGAAGACCCAGGCTACTAAAACTGGAATGGCTCTGTGTAGCCTGAAGGATCAAATCGCCACAACTTCTTCAGCTACTTCAACCCCTAGGACATTAATTAAAAAAATTTCAGTCATTGGAGGTCCAATGGATCAAGGCAGAATAACTTCTTCAGACCTTTAATTTCATAGACATTAAATCAAGGTATATTTTCAGCACTTTGAGGCCAACATAGTTTCTTCAACTATTAAAGATCCGTGGGATCAAGTCAACTTAACTACTGTTGCTCTTCATAGCCTCAGTCAAAAATCAACACATCCAGTCAACAAAGGTAAGTGGAATCAAGTTAACACTATTTCTTTAGCCTTGGAAGCCTCAATAGATTTGGACACCATGGAGGCCCGATGGATCAAGTCAACATACTTTCAGTTCCTATCCGAGTAAAACATCATGACATCATAAGTTCTTTAAGACCTTTAGCACTTTGCAGCACAAGATCTCAAATCAGCATAAACTCTTAAGCCCTCACAGATCCAAGAGCCGGAATCAACAGAACTGCAGCCCTTTAATATTGGAACAATCAACAGAAGATCTTTAGCCATGTAAGAGCAATGAGCTTGGGTTAGCATTAGGGTTGGGAACCGAGAACCGGCTCTTATTCAGAACCGCTTCTGTTTTTTAACAGGAACCGGAACCGCGCGAAATTTTTTAGTTTCGGTTCCAAACGCGGTTCCGATGAGATGCTGGGCAAAGCGCTGTGAGCGGTCACTTTAAATAGCCATGTCTTACCTCATGAATATTAATTGTTTTACAGTCACGCAACCAAATTAACGCAGCTTACCACAGAAATCAGTCACTCGCGCTGCTGTGCTGAGGTAAAACATGTCTTTGTGTTAAACATGTCTAAAAAAAGTCTAAAGTGTGGATTAATTTCCAAAGCTACGACAAGGAAGCAAATCTACCCCATCATAAAAAACAAAAAAAAAAAAAAACAAAACAAAAAAACACATTTTCCAAAAATAAATGTTGTAGTACAACACTCAGGACATCAGTGATGTGTGATCTGAGTTTGGTGACAGTACAGTGTGTTACAGTAAAGTTATTGACTGTTTTTTGTTTTCGCTTTTTGGGTTTTGCACTTTGCGGGTTTTGCACCTTGGAATCTGTCTCTTAGGTGTTCACACATAGAGACTTATGTATTTTGTCCAACGCGGAGGAAAGCTGATATTGAGGAAACTTGGGTTGTAGCTGCCTCTCTACATTACTATAAAAAAGAGGCGTTATTTGTGTAATAAGAGTGTTTAGGTCAGGAGCTATTGACTCGGGAAATTCGAATCTGTGAATATGGAGCCAACTTTACTTAAGTCCCTCTGAGAGGGTTTTCTCCACAGCTGGAGATACAATAAGCCAGGAAAGGTCTCGTCTTCTCCCAGAGAAAGCAGACGTTAATTTTTCTTCAGAAAAATTGCTAACTGTTTTGCTAAGTTGATTTTTAAATGGATTTATTTAAATTGATATGAATTGAAATGCTCTGTTTAAAATATTTAAAGAGCGATTAATAAACACAAATGGAATTGTTGTTTATTGTGGAAGTATTGTGCATTATTTTTGCACATTTCTTTTATTATGGAATCGGAATCAGAACCGGGAATCGTAAGGCAGAACTGGAACCGGAATCGGAACCGGAAAATTCCTTTTGATACCCAACCCTAGTTAGCATAACTTCTTTAGCTCTTTGGGGCCCAAGGGTTCGAGTCAGCAGAACGTAAGCCTTTAGGGATAAGTGTAATCAAGTCATATAACGTCTTGAACACGGGAAAAGCCTGAGGGATCTAGTCAACATAACATCCTCATCTCTTAGGAGGCCTACAGGATTAAGTCAACAGAATGCCAGCCCGTGGAGACCAGACAGATTAAATCCTTATACAGTAACTTCTTTAGTCATTGGAGGTCCAGGGAATCTAGTTAATCTGAGTGATTGACTCAACACGGACCCGTCTGGGTTGAGTCAACAAGCGGATATTCCTAAGAGGCCACTGCAAAGTGATGCACCGTTTTTCAATACAGAAAACATGGTGAATGAATACGGTTATAAAAATAAACAGAATCGGTATAATGTAACATTTCTATAAGCTCAGCAGTGATTAGGCAGCACTATTGAAGTGCATACCTCAGAGTGCATGTCTTCAGCTGACTTTAATTCGACATAAGAAAGGGCATAAATAGTAGAGAAAGAGAGGAGAGGGAAATGATGCAAGAAAATAAGAGAGGATTGAAAACACTTTCTTATTAAATCCTTCTTGCCATATTTACCTCCGAGTTGAAAGATAGTGTTTGTTAGATGACCCTTTGGAGAAAACAAACTTATTTGTTTTGACACTACATATGGCATTTTGACCATGCAGTCATAAGAAAAATAATCATTAGATAATCTCATTAATATACTCAGAAAGTACACTATATGACCAAAAGGATAAGATAAGATAAGATAAGATAAGATAAGATAAGATAAGATAAGATAAGATAAGACACAGGGGGCACAGTGGCTTAGTGGTTAGCACGCTTGCCTCACACCTCCAGGGTTGGGGGTTCGATTCCCGCCTCCACCTTGTGTGTGTGGAGTTTGCATGTTCTCCCCGTGCCTCGGGGGTTTCCTCCGGGTACTCCGGTTTCTCCCCCGGTCCAAAGACATGCATGGTAGGTTGATTGGCATCTCTGGAAAATTGTCCGTAGTGTGTGAGTGTGTGAGTGAATGAGAGTGTGTGTGTGTGTGTGTGTGTGCCCTGTGATGGGTTGGCACTCCGTCCAGGGTGTATCCTGCCTTGATGCCCGATGACGCCTGAGATAGACACAGGCTCCCCTTGACCCGAGATAGTTCGGATAAGCGGTAGTGAATGAATGAATAAAGATAAGATAAGATAAGAACAGTGGTGGCTCAACTGGTTAAGGCTCTGGGTTGTTGATCGGAGGATCAAGGGGTTCAAGGCCCAGCACAGTCAAGCTGCCACTGCTGGCGACTGAGCAAGGCCCTCAACCCTCCGTGCTCCAGGGGTGCTGTATCATGGCTGCCCCTGCACTCTGACCCCAACCTCCTCAGGGGGGGTATGTGAAGAAAAGGATTCTGCTGTAATGTATATGTGGTGATAATAAAGGCTACTGTGCCCTGTTCTATTCCATTCTGATAAGATAAGATAAGATAAGATAAGGTCAGTCTGGAAGAACTCGAGTGTCCTGCACAGACCCATGACCTCAGAAGCTTTCAGATGAACTGGAAGAATGACCGCACCCCAGACCTCTTCAGCCAACTTGACTTGAAGCTTGCAAGTCAAAAGGGCTACGCTAAATTTATACCTTTTAAATGTTTTAGTCAAATGTATCAAAATCAGATTGGGAGGCCAGGGATAAGGCAAAGAAGCACTGTTTCTGAAGGTGCAATTTATATCCAACCTTTTCAATTCCATGCTGGGAGGACAGGTTACACACAGCCTTAACAAGCAGTGCAACAATCCAGATTGACATCTTCATTAAACACTAATGCATCACTTCACCGCTGTGTACATACTGTGTGCAGACAAAACTCAGCAGTGTCCTAGCAACAAAGCGGACAGACAGCAAATCCAAGTGTTGTACACAGAATCTGGGACTTCAATTTGTTTACTTCAGTCCGATGTTCAGGCTCATCTGTGGCTGTCTTATTAATAAAAAGTATTACAGAGCATACTGTACAGTGTGCTGGCTCTCCGGAGAAAAGATTTTGGTTTGAATTAGTATGAATTAGAATGAGTATCTACTGCTGATGTCTGAAAAGGGAGATTCAAGTGGTGTGTTTTGATTCAGAAAGATTTAGTGAAGCAGTTTATCAGAAACAGATGGTCCCTTTCCTCGGGTTTCTTGCTATGCATGTTTTACTGAAGTGACATGGCTAGATCACTGCATAGGACTGTAAGGTAAACGTCTATTTAATAGCAAAACAGTTTGAAATACCTGGTCATGGTGACCAGTCCCGATCCTTGGAATGGCAAGCTTGACCATCCACACCACCTATACCATAGTTATGGTGTCACTCATGCCCCTTTTCCACCGAGGCAGTTTGAGTGCTGGTTCGGAGCCTAATTTAGAACCAGTTCTTTCTTTTTCGACAGCCAAAGCACCGGCTCTGAACCAGGAAAAGTGGTTCTTAAGTAGCACCAAAACGTTGCTGGTCTAGACTTAAGAACTGCTTGTGTTTGGGGCTGTGGGCGGGGCTACTGTTAGCGCATTTGATAATGTACCTTAAGTATACTAATGTTTAATACACTTTTACTTTACCGCAATATGATACATTATCAGCACACATGATAGTAGGTAGCTACATGCTAAGGCTAGCATTTTTTCTGTGTTAATGATAAAATAACATTATGTACTTTCTCGATTACAACCTCCGTTTATACAGATTACATGGAGCTGCACGTACACGTTGGATTTGCTGCGTTTGGATGCTAATATAGGTTCGCAAAGCCATGAGCATTAACAGTAAAGCAACATCCGCCATTGTTGATGGGTTTGTGTTTGCCGCTGCTGCGCTAACGTTGCTGTGTAACGTGACACGTATACAGTGACGTCAGACTCGGCTCTGTGATGCTCTCTAACCGATGGAAAGGCAAACCGGTTCTTAGAAGGTTCGCCAGTGGAACCAACTTTGAACCAGCACCCGGTTCTTTTTGGTGGAAAAGGGGTAATGGTGTCTAAAGGGTCATAAAGCAACTTGGTCAGCATCATTAATCATGTTTTAATCTGGCTGTTAGCAAGCCAAAGCTTCTATTCCAACCTTGGCTTGATATCACTTATACCTGCTGAGAATCCTGAGAAGTATCACACTCCATAAACCCATAGTGTAGAAGGGGACTTTAAGCCAAGCACTTTTGAGGACTTGTCTTGACAAGCTTCCACTGTCTCTTGTGGATACAACAGGGTGCTAACACTCATGAGAGAGAGATAAAGAGCAGAAAAGGGTGTTTTAGTGCCTGGTGGTTTAATAAAGGAGCGCAGGTGCACAGTAAGCAACATTAGTCCCCGTGGAGTAAGATGAATGAAACGAACGAATTAGTTTTAGGCAAAAATATGTTTTCCTGAGTAAGGCAGCATGGAGAGAGCTGTGACACTTAAACGTTGAATGTAGTGGCTGTGCACTCTGTATTAAGGGCTGTATCCTGATACGTCTTAGTTTAGGAATAGACTGCTGCTACCTTTTCATGCAAGGGTGTTTTCCCCTCTTTCACTTTCCTCTCTTAATGGTGCCATGATTGGAATGCTGTGCTAACAGCAGGAATCTTGCGGATACCCAAGAAGTGTGTTAGAGTCTGTAAAAGAAATGTTTTTGTGAGGTGCATAAGAGTTTAAAGATGTAAGTGCTACCCATCGATTATGCCTGTAATGGAGGCTGTAACTGGGTCAGGACATGACACTGGGGAGTCTGAGTTGCTCTTTTCCTGCTCTTGCTCAGAAACCTGCCTTTTAGTTTCAAAACACATCAGTACAGCATCAGTCCACAATGAGAAGCTGTGGCTGTGGAAACAATGCAACTCGAACCCATTTTTAATGATAATGGCGATTGACTAGGTGTTAAGGTAGCATTGATGCCTCACAGCACCTGGTTTGATCTTAAGCCCAGGTTACAGTCTGGTGGACTGGTGACTATAAATCTATACTGTGGCACTGCTGCTGAGGGTGGCACAACATAGGCTTCACTACATAACTTCAACATGCTGGACTTCAAATTGAATGAATTTTCTGGCTATGCAGTTGCACTTTCTGACCATTTGACCAGTATAGTTATAGAAGAAGTCGTTATAGAAGGGGAAGTCGTGGCCTAATGGTTAGAGAGGTTGACTCCTAACCCTAAGGTTGTGGGTTTGAGTCTCGGGCCGGCAATACCACGACTGAGGTGGCCTTGAGCAAGGCACCGAACCCAAACCCTGGGCGCCGCCCACTGCTCCGGGTGTGTGTTCACGGTGTGTGTGTGTGTGTGTGTTCACTGCTGTGTGTGTGCACTTGGGATGGGTTAAATGCAGACAATGAATTCTGAGTATGGGTCACCGTACTTAGCCGTATGTCATGTCACTTTAAGGGAAATTCTTTTTTTAACCAAGTTATAGAGCGTCACCCATATGAGGATGGGTTCGCTTTTGAGTCCAGTTCCTCTTAAGGTTTCTTTCTAATATCATTTTGGGGAGTTTGCCACCACTGCCTCTGGCTTGCTAACTACGGATAAGTTTTACATTTATTATTTATATCCTGAATCCTCCTAAGCATTAGCGTGTCTATGTGCACGGATCCACCATGACCATAACCATGATAAAGTTATCAGAGAACCTACCAAATCATGTTCTTCGAGTCCATCCGAAGGCACTTTGTAGCCATCATGCCATTCTCCTACGCAATCTAAAGTGCACATGTGGGGGATCACCACACAAATACATCTTTATTTTGTGTGATTTCGATGGATCATTTTTTTTATATATTAGACCAGCGGTCCTTGAAAGAGCGAGGAGCTGGTCTTCACACAGACTACCTCTTATTATGATTGGTGGTAGAGTGTCAGTCTGACCTTGCTCTGAAGAGACCGTAACAGAGCAAGATGGGTGGCTGTGAGTGCAAGAGAAAAAAGAGAGTGTGGGTTGCATGTAATATGTCAGACAAGACGACCTGATGTTCAGATTATGCAAAGAAGTTAAGACATGAACTGTAAGAGTGGCATAATTATTTTAACAACGTAGCCCGTGTCTGTGCCTGTCACTGATGCCGCATGTGCTGTAGGCCGATCTGCCAGTACGTCCCTGATCACCATTCGCACACACTAACTGGTGGCTGTTTGAATAAGAACTCATTAGAATTACATACCCATTTAGCTAAGTGACATTGAATATAATTGTACCATCCATCAATGGCTGTGTAATAACATACTCAGAAGAGCTAAATGTTGATTAGCTCTCGGCCAATTTCACCCACAGCTGAAAATAATGACTGCAAAATAAGCTCCATGGGGCAAGGTGAGATCGCCCTCCGCGAGCGCCGTGGCAGCTACTGGGCCATAGCTGGAAAATAAATACATATATAAAATAAAATAAACAAGCATATAAACAGAAACTAGAGAAACTCTTCTCACTACCATCATTTCTTAATATTGCTTTCATGGTCTCTCTCTCTCTCTCAATCTCCCTCATGATGTCCATCTCTCCGTCCATGGATTCTCTGGGATGGATTCTCTGCTTCTGCTGTGTTCTGTTATGAGTGTATGGCTGCAGTGGGTCAATAATACACACACCCTTTGCACCCTTACCTATGGTTTTAACCAGTGACAAGTCAGACAGTTGAAGAATTAATGGTAGGGTCTCCGATATTTGAGAAATGCTTCAGAAAACTGAGTCGGGACAACAAACTAAACAAAAATCCAAACAAACGTGTAGCAGAAAATGAGCAGAAAGGGGCGTGTCTTGTCAATATGGGCGGAGAGAGTGTTCAGTGCGCATGTGTGACATTAGCAGAAAGCGGTTTTAACATTGACATGGAGGATAAAAACAAAGAAAGAAAGTGAAGAAACACTTACGATAAGGTAAGAAGTAGGACGTGTTAATATAGGATCAGCTTTCCAGCGCTGGAGAGAACTGAAGGAGCAGGAAGTTGGTCACATATTCACAGATTGGAGTTTCCCGAGTCAATAACTCCTGAGCTAAACGTTGTTACTAGCAAAACGAGGTTGTAGCTGCGTCTCTACATTACTACGATAGACAGCGTTTATCTCTCTCCGCCCATATTGACAAGACACGCCCCTTTCTGTTCATTGGCTACACGTTTGCTTCGATTTTTGTTTTGTTTGGTGGCCGAACGCAGTTTTCTGAAGCATTTCTCAAATATCGGAGACCCCACCTTTAATCTGAAAATTCAGTCATGACATGGTATAGTAAGAAAATTCAGTCATTAATCTTCAAGAAGCACTTTATCTTTGGTGGGGTCACAGTGAATGTGAATGTGATGACTATCCTGGGAAAACAGGGATGGAACGAAAGAAAACACTTCTACAGTATTCATTTTGATCATGGCAACAAGTATTAGGAACATCTACAGGTCACTTCAGAGTACAGCAACCGGAGACTTGGATCAATAAATTCACTGCATGTGTGACCGTAGCATGTGTGTTTGTTATCATTAAAACATTATTCCACTCACTCTCACTCACTCATCTTCTACCGCTTATCCGAACTACCTCGGGTCACGGGGAGCCTGTGTCTATCTCAGGCGTCATTGGGCATCAAGGCAGGATACACCCTGGACGGAGTGCCAACCCATCACAGGGCACACACACACACACACACACACACACACACACACACACACACACACACACACACACACACACACACACTCACATCCAATTTTCCAGAGATGCCAATCAACCTACCATGTGTGTCTTTGGACCGGGGGAGGAAACCGGAGTACCCGGAGGAAACCCCTGAGGCACGGGGAGAACATGCAAACTCCACACACACAATGCGGAGGCGGGAATCGAACCCCCAACCCTGGAGGTGTGAGGCGAACGTGCTAACCACTAAGCCACCGTGACCCCCTACATTATTCCAATAAATTTTATATAAGAATGTGACTTAGCGTGTGATTATTTTATGTAAATATGAATTTACTCATTTCAAATTATTGTTTCTAGTTTAAACTCAGAGTTTCAACTAGTTTAAAATCATAATTTAGTCATGCAGCCATGACCGGATTAGCTGCGAAAATAATGGCAGCTTTAAGCCAGTTTTCTGATCACCGTTAGCTTGGACAGATGGTGGGGAACGTGGTTAATGAAAGGTCATTACAGTATTTTCATTTTAGTATTATGTGCATCGAGGAGGAAACTCTCTTAATACATGCGCTGTGTGTCAAACACGTCAGTCAGGTTTGCAGCGGTGCGAAACCTCAGTAAATACAGCCCTATTTCATCAGAATAAATTCCTGTGGCAGCCAGAGCACAGATTTATTTCATCCCCTGTTCCCTGTGATCCGTAAGGTTTTCAGAATTCTAAGATATTTTACGACCGTTGGATTGGATGCAGAAGATAAATTAATTCTTAGTCTAAATGTCATCAACAGAAATTATGACTTGAATAGCAGAGAATCAGCACAGAATAGCAGAAAAGAAAATCTGTTTATTATATTATTATTATTATTATTATTATTATTATTATTATTATTCATTTAATGTACAGGAAATTTAACAACGTATGTCTCTAAGCCCTTTCATAAGACGATGTAAAATATACAAAATATATAATATACAATTTAGTTATACAATCACATCAATACATAAAGTAAATAAATTAATGATAAAATGGTTTGTTGACTCTCAAAATAATTTCTCTGATTTTATGGTATTTTATTTGGTGTCAGAACAAATAAACCTCAGCAGACGTATTAATGACAGTCATACAGATGAAATCTAAGCCATGATTTAAATTAGATTAGGTCTCGTGTAGGAGGGTGAAATATGGACTTTGCCCATTGCTACTTCCTGTCATATCGCTTGCTCCTGTAATTTATTCTATATTATATTAACATGAATTATATTTCTCTCTCTCTCTCTCTCTCTCTTTCTCTCTCTCTCTTTCTCTCTCCCTTTCTCTCTGTCTCTGTCTCTCTCTCTCTTTCATTCTCTCTCTCTCTCTCTCTCTCTCTCTCTCTCTCTTTAATTTCTCACACTGTTGCTGTCAGTCAGAGAGCTGATGAGAAATGAGTCAAGTGGATTTTATTAATATATAACATTTATATAGACTTCATGAGTCTAAGAGCCAAAGTGATGTACAAACAAAAGAAAAAAAGCAATTCTATACAGCAATGAAAAAATACAATTAAAAAGAAAGAAAGAAATTAAAAAATAAATACAATACAATTATTAAAAGACTATATGAGTCTCTAAAGGGTGGCCGAAGAAAGCCTTGGTTTGCCTTTTGTCTTTTTTGTGTGTTTTTCCTATAAATAATTTTATGGAAGTTATAGAAGATTGTTGATAATTATCAGTGGAGTTTTTCTATAAAATTTTTTGCCTGATGTAGAAATAGGTAAAGCCACCTGTAACTTGTGCTGTGTCGCTACGATGGCTTTTAAAAAAGATCGAGGAGACGAGCTTTTCTGTTTCACCGGTAGACAAAAAACACAAACTCTTTGCTTAAATTCAGTCACATGAACATGGTTATTTGCATACAAAGAGGAACAGATTGAAAGTGAGCTCCACGGGCTTCTAATCTATACACTAATTTAATTGCTCACTGGATAATGAAGATGTTCTTGGGTATTCATTTCTTGACTTGTCATATCTTTAGGTAGGTGAGGAGAACATCTCTGCTAAAAGGCTTTAGTGTAACAAGTGTGGATACAGAACAGAAAGAACAAAAAATAAAGAAAATCAAGATAGGAAGAAAAAGAAAATGAAAGAGGCTGCTGGTGTAATTATAGCTCTTAATGTGCAATTAGAGCATTGTCAGTGCATGTTCCAGCTCCACCCAGGAGCCCTGTTCAAACTTCTTCATCCTTTCATAAATAGTCAGAGCTGGGTAATTACAGACGTTTTTGTCTTGCATTGAGCATGAATAACTTTGAAAAGCAAATTGTTCACTCTTTCATGTTTTTTTTTTCCCCCTATCCTTTTATTCCCAAGCAGTCAAATTCCAAAAAAGAAAAATTGGCATGTATGAGTTCATAATGTGTGTTTGGAGGAGAAAGAAAACTCTTTTTTTTTTCCCCAACAAAAGCTTTAGCTATCAGAGCTAGACTCAGCCTCGTCTGTAAATCTCTGTGCAGCCCAGCAGGGCTTTGACAGCATTGCAACCTTTAGTACATTCAGTGATAATGCATTAGACCTTGGCGTGGACACGAAGCTGAATTTACAAGCTGGCCTGGAGAGCTTTCGTCAGTGCGGGTCGTAAATCCGCCAGTTGGGACAGTAAGCACAGTGTTAGAGCACCGCAATCGACTCTTCTCACCGACGGCCAGCGAACACGTGTATCTGACACACGTCCGCAACCGGCTAGAGAAAAAGCCTGCGGTTATGTAGCATTAAAGATGGATCTTAACCTGGGTAATATATCAGAAAGGTTGACACCGGACACAATCTTATAGTAAACTCTAAAAAGGCTGAAGTAACAGCGAAGATATAAAACTTATTATTGATTTAACGTCTACTTGCAAACCGAGTCCGCCACCGAAAACCAAAAACTAAACATTTCTCAATACAGAATTAGCCAAAAACGTTATGACCTAATGTCAAGGTTGACATTTTAAAGCATTACGTCATTCCGGATGTCCTGCCAGGAGAAAATCACCTGTTAAGACACACAAAAAGAAATTAGTAATACATTTTAATCGCATTAATGTACGTATTTTCCTCCATCCCAAAACAACGGTGGCGTTAATGTTTAAACGTATAGGATCGAATCTGAGCTGCTCACTTTTGGTAGCAGATGAAATTAAGCTCCTCGTTGCAGTCTCTATTCTCCCAGGTGTGTGTGATGTGGTTGCGAGCTCCACAGCGGTAGTTTTGTGCTGGACATGAGGGTAGTGAGGACGCGATCTGAACTTGCTCCCCGGACAACCAGAACCATTTTGCGTTCATGAAGCGCAGTCCGGACCACACGCTCGCCGTTTCGGCTTGCGCGATTTCTGAGTCAGCCATAAATGTCTTCGAAAGAGAAGACATGCAGGCTAAGCCTATGTAGTTTTCCTTGCAGTACTGTAGGGCTTCTTCCCAAGTCTTATTCTGCTTCACCAAGATGATGTTCCAGTGACACATAAAAGGCAACAGTGATGAACAGGTGTAATCATTCCAGCCATATACATTTACACAAACACAGTATTCATTTAGTAAATAATTATTGGGCTCGTTAACTTTCCAGCCGAATATGCTTGTCGGTTCTCCGTCACACCATTGCCAGCTCGCTGATGGAGAATCTCTGTTCATCCCAATCCAAACAGAACTTTTATTGTATTGTACGCTGCTCATAACTTTTTGGTTTTCCTCAGCAGTAGCGATAGCAGCCAGATCTGTGTAGGTTCTCCGGCAAAAGCTCTGAGCATCAATCCAGCTCATTTGTGAAGTAATGTAAACATAGTATCTAACTGCACCTACAGCCAAACTACTAAGCAGCAACAAAAGAGACAAAATTGATGGCGATTTCATCTTTGCTGTAAAGTGCAATCTCTGGAAAGCTCTGTTCAGTAGCGAGTTCTGCTCACACCGATTAAATGACTAGTTCAACTGAGACTGAATGCATAAAAACAAACAGTTCATTTGCATTTTGTTTACATCACACGCTTAGTGCATTTGCATTACATTTACATTTAGTGCTTCAAAACACTCACTCACTCACTCATCTTCTACCGCTTATCCGAACTACCTCGGGTCACGGGGAGCCTGTGCCTATCTCAGGCGTCATCGGGCATCAAGGCAGGATACACCCTGGACGGAGTGCCAACCCATCACAGGGCACACACACACTCTCATTCACTCACACACTCACACATTACGGACAATTTTCCAGAGATGCCAATCAACCTACCATGCATGTCTTTGGACCGGGGGAGGAAACCGGAGTACCCGGAGGAAACCCCCGAGGCACCGGGAGAACATGCAAACTCCACACACACAAGGTGGAGGCGGGAATCGAACCCCCAACCCTGGAGGTGTGAGTCGAACGTGCTAACCACTAAGCCACCGTGCCCCGGCTTCATTTATTTGATATTTGAAAACGTTTTTAATTTTTTTTTTTTTTGAAGCAGTGTTTTGTCTACAACGATCATGTCTAAAGAGTCTAAGGTGCTGGATTAACAGCCTAAAATCTACCTAAAGACATTTAAAACCTTACTAGCGAGTGGTGCTCTTTGTACAATATGAACGTTCTTTATTTGTTTAAACCATAGCTAAACTAAATAAATGTATATTTATAATCACACCCTCCAGTGTCACCCAAATGAGGATGAGGTTCACTTTTGAGTCTGGTTCCTCTCGAGGTTTCTTCCTTTACCATCTAAGGGAGTTTTTCCTCCCCACAGTCACCTCAGTCACCTCAGACTTGTTCATTAGAGGTAAATACAAACACAATTAAACAGAAGTATGATATTAATCTGGAACTTTTGTACTATATTAATCTTTATATTAATCTTTTGTTCTATGTTTATGTTCTGAAAAGCTGCTGAGACATCGTCAATTGTTTAAAGCGATATATAAATACATTATGATCTTTATGATCCTGTCATGTAATAAAAATACATCATTAACAAGGAATTTTGCCAACAGGACCAAACAGATTGAATTAATCAGCGATTATTTTTCAGTGTAGGTCTTCTTCTTCTTCTTCTTCTTCTTCTTCTTTCGGCTTTTCCCTTCAGGGGTCGCCACAGCGAATCATCTCTCTCCACCTATCCCTATGTTCTACATCCTCAACACTTGCACCCACTAGGTTCATATCCTCATTAATTACATCCATATACCTCCTCTTTGGCCTTCCTCTTTGCCTCCTGCCTGGCAGCTCCATGTCCAACATTCTCCTACCAATATACTCACTCTCCCTCCTCTGAACATGTCCAAACCATCTTAATCTGGTCTCCCTAACTTTGTCCCCCAAACTTTGTCCTCCAAACTGTCCCTCTGATGTACTCGTTCCTAATCCTGTTTTTCAGTGTAGGTCAAATGCTGTAAACGATCAAAAAGCTTTAAAAGCTGTGAATGTTTTTGTCACTGAAACTGGAGTGATTATTTTAAAACTTTAATTCCGCTTAGAAGGGGGAACGGTGGTGTGTGGAGTTTGCATGTTCTCCCCGTGCTTCGGGGGTTTCCTCCGGGTACTCCGGTTTCCTCCCCCGGTCCAAAGACATGCATGGTAGGTTGATTGGCATCTCTGGAAAATTGTCCCTAGTGTGTGATTGCGTGAGTGAATGAGTGTGTGTGTGTGTGCCCTGTGATGGGTTGGCACTCCGTCCAGGGTGTATCCTGCCTTGATGCCCGATGACGCCTGAGATAGGCACAGGCTCCCTGTGACCCGAGGTAGTTCGGATAAGCGGTAGAAAATGAATGAATGAATGAATGAATGAATGAATGAATTCCTCTTAGATTTAAATTAAAACAGGGAAAACTTGTAGTACTTCGTCTTAGTGTTTAAGATATTGATTGGAAGTTTGTGAGTTCAAATCCCAGCACTGCCATGTTGTTACTGCTGTCCCATTGAGCTAAGACTGTTAGCCCTCAAATGCTTTCAGTTCTGTTTCTTGGTTTTTGATATGTGCCTGTGCCTGAGTTATGTAAAAACTGACTCTCACTAATCTCAGACCAATTAGGTCATCTCTCTTCACCTCTAGGTCAAAAGACGTCTAGGTCAAAAGACGTTTGGTCAAAAGACACAATATTTAAAACACATGCAAAGTAATAGTCCATGCGCTCGTCCTCTGAGGACTAAGTGAAAAGGTCACTGTGATTTGTTTGCAGCTTAAACTGCATTTACATGTAGAGAATTTTTATTGGTTGGCCAAAAGGCAAAAAAAAAAAAAAAAAAACTAGTCCAATTTATTACACTACACAATATAACTATAACGTCCAGTTTATTACACTACACAAATACAAGATAGCTATAACGTCCAGTTTATTACACTACACAAATACAAGATAGCTATAACGTCCAGTTTATTACACTACACAAATACAAGATAGCTATAACGTCCAGTTTATTACACTACACAAATACAAGATAGCTATAACGTCCAGTTTATTACACTACACAAATACAAGATAGCTATAACGTCCAGTTTATTACACTACATAAATACAAGATAGCTATAACGTCCAGTTTATTACACTACATAAATACAAGATAGCTATAGGACGTCCAGTTTATTACACTACATAAATACAAGATAGCTATAACGTCCAGTTTATTACACTACATAAATACAAGATAGCTATAGGACGTCCAGTTTATTACACTACACAAATACAAGATAGCTATAACGTCCAGTTTATTACACTACACAAATACAAGATAGCTATAACGTCCAGTTTATTACACTACACAAATACAAGATAGCTATAACGTCCAGTTTATTACACTACACAAATACAAGATAGCTATAACGTCCAGTTTATTACACTACATAAATACAAGATAGCTATAACGTCCAGTTTATTACACTACATAAATACAAGATAGCTATAGGACGTCCAGTTTATTACACTACATAAATACAAGATAGCTATAACGTCCAGTTTATTACACTACATAAATACAAGATAGCTATAACGTCCAGTTTATTACACTACATAAATACAAGATAGCTATAGGACGTCCAGTTTATTACACTACATAAATACAAGATAGCTATAACGTCCAGTTTATTACACTACATAAATACAAGATAGCTATAACGTCCAGTTTATTACACTACACAAATACAAGATAGCTATAACGTCCAGTTTATTACACTACACAAATACAAGATAGCTATAACGTCCAGTTTATTACACTACACAAATACAAGATAGCTATAACGTCCAGTTTATTACACTACATAAATACAAGATAGCTATAACGTCCAGTTTATTACACTACATAAATACAAGATAGCTATAGGACATCCAGTTTATTACACTACATAAATACAAGATAGCTATAACGTCCAGTTTATTACACTACATAAATACAAGATAGCTATAACGTCCAGTTTATTACACTACATAAATACAAGATAGCTATAGGACGTCCAGTTTATTACACTACATAAATACAAGATAGCTATAACGTCCAGTTTATTACACTACATAAATACAAGATAGCTATAGGACGTCCAGTTTATTACACTACATAAATACAAGATAGCTATAACGTCCAGTTTATTACACTACACAAAGCTTAAATAATTGTTTGCTCATCTCAAATGTTGCATTGTTCAGTTCACTAAATTGACGTCTTTTTGACACTGTGAGTACAATCAGATCTCTAGTTTAGGGCACTGATCAGGAAGTCGTCCATTTTAAGGGCTCTCTCTCTCTCTCTCTCTCTCTCTCTCTCTCTCTATCTCTCTCTCTCTCTCTCTCTCTCTCTCTATATATATATATATATATATATATATATATATATATCTATATATATATATCTGTGTCAGTCTATCTCTCTCTCTCTCTCTCTCTCTCTCTCTCCTCTCTCTCTCTCTCTCTCTCTCTCTCTCTCTCTCTCTCTCTCTCTCTCTCTTTCTCTCTCTCTGTCTCTCTCTGTCTCTCTCTCCTCCCTCCCTCTCTCTGTCTCTCTCTCTTTCTCTCTCTCTGTCTCTCTCTCTGTCTTTCTCTCTGTCTCTCTCTCTCTCTCTCTCCTCCCTCCCTCCCTCCCTCTCTCTCTCTCTCTCTCTCTCTCTCTCTCTCTCTCTCTCAATCACAAAATCCTTATAATACGCTGGAATGTTCCCATATAGACCAGAAAAAAACAGAGTTAAGTGGAAACAGAAGAAGAACAAATATATCTTTTGTAACTCCATGATGAAAGCTGATGAAAACTTGTTTCCAAAGCACTCAGATTCACACAGGGTCTAAAGGTTGAAGGTGAAATCATACAGTACAACTGACCCGATAATACATTCGGTTTGAAACCTATCCGTGTGCTTATAAAGGCGTTGCAGGATGTACAAGCTCCTTTTCCTTGTTCTGTTCGACCTCGTTTAAGATGGCTTTGATTCAACAGACAACAACATTCAGATCGACAAAGTCATCAGCAAGAAAATTAAAGAGATGCTCAGGGATTTGGTGAAGCCTGAAGATTTCCCAGTCACCACCATTAGCATGTTATCTGCTTTCTTTTGTTTATACCTTCTAGTTAAAATGAACATTTTAGAAAGGGTTAAGACTAAAACACTTATGTCTGAGTGGCGTCACCTCTGAGTCATAAGGCTCTGTTTGTCAGACACTATAGTAATTCAGCATAACGCTAATTTGCATTCCATTTGACCACGGTTCTTCACCATGTATTCGTTCTGACTTGGTCACATTTTTCAACTGCGCTGTTCTTCATCAGGTTGTCATCTAAATGTTGTGAAAATACGAAGCACAAATGTGAACCACTTGTATATTGTGTCAAAATCCTATACTGTATAATCTCTAAACAAGAAAGCACTGAAGTTTTTTTTCACAACTCAATGATTCACGGTCGCTTCTGAGAAAATTTGTACCAAATTGTTGCCCCAAATCTAAAGTTCAGGTTCATGCTGCACCATCCACTTACTCAATATTTACTACTATAAAGTTTGTTTAATGTAGCTAAAACCACAGTGTGTTACACCGAACTACCTCGAGTCACGGGGAGCCTGTGCCTATCTCAGACGTCATCGGGCATCAAGGCAGGATACACCCTGGACGGAGTGCCAACCCATCGCAGGGCACACACACACACACTCTCATTCACTCACGCAATCACACACTACGGACAATTTTCCAGAGATGCCAATCAACCTACCATACCAAGTAAACTCAGCACGGAATTTGTTTTAGGTAAACAAATGCTCGTAGTGAAATATCAAGTCAGCAATACACCGTAAATAACACCGAAGGAAGAAGCGACGTGAATTAAAACGAAAAGCAGAGACCAGAGCAGCAATCAACAGCAGGGTATAAATTGCCAAACTAATTAAACACAGAACAGGTAAACACATTAGGAAAACAAACCAAACTAATGCAACCTAAAACACAAACCAAAAGCACACGACGTGAACGTAAAACGAACACGCTCCGAGAAGGCGATATTAGGTCCGACATATTTAACAGATACAAATATACAAATATATTCCTGTCTTTTATAAAAAAAAGGATCTGTTGAATATCAGGCTGCTTCGCTTAGAACATGAAATCAAAAGCTCCAAGCTGTAAATTCAAGTAAAGAGTTACTAGCTGCCCGTATGGATTTCCTAAGCAGCCAGACCTATCAGGATTTATTAGCTAATAACACTGCTATGTCTATTAAGCTTGATCAGGCTCTTCTGGAGTTAGAGTAACAACCCCATGAGCACTGTGCAGTGAGGCTAAAGAGATCGTCCTGCCAATAAATCAGCATGGTCTGGAGTCAGGTGTGAAAACATCTCAGCAGAGGTAATGACGCCTTCACAGGGAGCCTTAGCAGGGGTTAGGCTAATTAGGTTTCGGGTAGCGAGCTAGTGCGTATGGGTCTTTGAGTTCTCTGAAGCTGAATTGATTGAAACCTTCAATCCAAATAAAAACCTGCAACTAGAACTAATAAGAGTGAGAGCTCATGGCTCTGAACTAATAATGCAGCCTGACTTTTAGCAGGTAAGATTTAAAGTTTCTGGAGTTTATTTTTATATGTTTTTTTTTTTTTATCATATCGAACTGTATTAATTAATGTCTCAATTTACTTTGCAAATATCAAGAAGCAATGATCTGTAACTGTTTACTGGTTTAGCAGCATAACACAGAAGAAGTCATTCTGAAAAAAAAAGGCATTCTTTCTGGATTTATGAAGTGGTTTAAGAGAAGGTAAAGTGACGGTCATGATGACTAATGTCAGTTTTAAAAATGACCAGTGATTTTGCTAAAGTTTTAAGCCTGATGTGGTTCCCTCTAAGTCAGTGTTACTCACTGCGCGGCTCGCGAACCTCCTGCGGCTCGCCAAGCTTTAATATGCGGCTCGCATGGCAGTAAATAATACGGTGGTGATAGGATCATGTGGTTAAAATTTATTTTTCATTTAAATAACATTAAAAACAATCAGGGAAGCATAGAAAAACGAATGTGCTCTATTACAAATAATAATATATATTTATATATATTATTTGACTCGTCACTGACTCACTGCGTTCTGCACAATAGCCAGTTTTTGGCGGCCTGCCAGAAGCTAGTTTGTGTTTCATGCTAGTTAACAACTTGTGTTTACTGAACACACACGGACTAAAAAATGGATCGATTTCTTATCAAACAATCCTGCGCACAAAATGAACAGCAACAAAGCAATGTGACAGTGACAAAAGAGGTAACTGATGTGGAGCATGCGTCATCCGCAACTCGAGTAATTATTGTACTGCAATATTGTACATTGTATTTAAGCAGATAAGCGATTTAAGACTGAATAACTTGGCATACTTTGCCGTGAAAGTGGCTCTCATATTGACTTTGTCCTATCACTGTGGCTCACATGAAAAAAATAGTGAAGACCACTGCTCTAAGTGATGGGGACGTCGTGGCCTAATGGTTAGAGAGTTTGACTCCTAACCCTAAGGTTGTGGGTTCGACTGAGGTGCCCTTGAGCAAGGCACCGAACCCCCCCAACTGCTCCCCGGGCGCCGCAGCATAAATGGCTGCCCGCTGCTCCGGGTGTGTGTTCACGGTGTGTGTGTGTTCACTGCTGTGTGTGTGCACTTTGGATGGGTTAAACGCAGAGAACGAATTCTGAGTATGGGTCACCGTACTTAGCCGTATGTCACATCACTTATTGTAGGCATTTGTTATCTGAGGTATACAGACACTCAATTAGCTCTTACTGTACCTTTATTCTCATTCACAGTACATGCGCAGAAGGTCATAATGATGCAGCAGGTCACAAATACGAGACACGTGTTTGGCCTTACTTCTCAGATTAGCAGCTGATCTGCCATAGAGGAGAATTACACAGTGGATATGCATTGACTACATGTAGAGGGAATTGATTAAAAGTTTAAAGGTCCATCTGTTCAACAGAGATTCTGCACCATTCTGGGATTTTCGTATCCCAGATTCAAGATACAAGACTGAATTTGTTAAATATATTATATCATAAATTCAAAATCTCTATGATTGAATGCTAGTGTTATATTTAGGGGTCCAAGCACACAACTCAGACCTCTTGTGTTCTATTGGTGGAAAGTTCAGGAGTAATAATTGTAAATAATAGTCATGAACAAAAACCATCTGGAGGAATTTAGTTTGTGGAATTTATTTTACAGGTTAATTTTACAGTTGTCCTTGGCTGTGAAAATTTGAGAACTATTGTGATAGAGAATAATTTGTTATCAGGTGGAACTAAGAAATTGGGAGGAAAATTTTAAACAGCAAAGTAGTAATTAAATCAGTTCAGTTCACTCACTCACTCACTCTCATCTTCTACCACTTATCCGAACTACCTCGGGTCACGGGGAGCCTGTGCCTATCTCAGGCGTCATCGGGCATCAAGGCAGGATACACCCTGGACGGAGTGCCAACCCATCGCAGGGCACACACACACTCTCATTCACTCACACACACACACACTACAGACAATTTTCCAGAGATGCCAATCAACCTACCATGCATGTCTTTGGACCGGGGGAGGAAACCGGAGTACCCGGAGGAAACCCCCGAGGCACGGGGAGAACATGCAAACTCCACACACACAATGTGGAGGTGGGAATCGAACCCCCAACCCTGGAGGTGTGAGGCGAATGTGCTAACCACTAAGACACTGTGCCCCCAGTTCAGTTCAGTTCAGTTCAGTTCAGTTCAGTTCGATTCAATTTAATTCAATTCAATTCAATTCAAGTTTATTTGTATATCACGTTTCAAAATTAACATGGTCTCAAAGCCGCTTTACAGAACATAAACATAGAACAAAAGGTTATTATAAAGAATAATATAAAGATTAATATAATACAAAATGCAAGATTAATATTAGATAGATTTAAATGTGTTTGTATTTATCTCCAATGAGCAAGTTTGAGGTGACTCAGGTGACTGTGGGGAGGAAAAACTCCCTTAGATGTTAAAGGAAGGAACCTTGAGAGGAAGCAGACTCAAAGGGGAACCTCATCGTCATATGGGTGAATCAATGAACAGACTCAGTGGTCCAACTGTTGGAAGTTCTTCACCACTTTCACGTCCCAGGTTCATGGTCAACAGGGTTGTTCAAACGGTTGCCCAACACACATCTTAAATACACAGTCTACATCATTCAAAAACCGTTAGCTTTGGAAGAAGAGGCAGCACGGCAGCATGTTGTGCAACAGATAAGAATTAGCTATTAATTTGGAGTTGGCAGTGAGAATATTAGGGAAATTCTGTAAAAACATATTAGCATTAATTTATAATAATATCCTTCCTTGATTGAATTTCTGTCACATCAGACAGGATTTCTTTTTTGTAATAATTTTGCACTAATAGGATAATTCGGATGCCGGCCGAATTTTATTGAGGTAATTTTTTTAATTTAAATTGTCCTGGGGGAGCAAGTTAAAGGAAATATAAAAAGCTTTGCGAGGTTCCTTTTTTATTTAACAGCCTTTTTAGATATGAGACTCTTATTCTGTTGTTAACGTTATATCCACCTGGGAAAATGCGTTCAAATTCATCTAGAAGGCGCAAGGCTGATGTTATATATGTCGAGTGTCAGACAGAGAGACATTGTAAACCTGGTTATCTCACAGGTATCCCTTAAACAGACCTTTTTATTGTAAATGTAATTGTATTGTAGCAAGTTTTTACTGAATCATTAATAAACGTTAATGAGTGTCAACTTGGGGGCACGGTGGCTAGCACGGTTAGCACGTTCGCCTCACACCTCCAGGGATGGGGGTTCGATTCCCACCTCTGGAAAATTGTCCGTAGTGTGTGATTGCGTGAGTGAATGAGAGTGTGTGTGTGCCATGCAATGGGTTGGCACTCCGTCCAGGGTGTATCCTGCCTTGATGCCCGATGACGCCTGAGATAGGCACAGGCTCCCCTGTGACCCGAGGTAGTTCGGATAAGTGGTAGAAAATGAGCGAGCGAGTGAGTGAGTGTCAACTTACAATTGATTTTGAAACCTGAACACTGTTTGATTTCCTTGACCTTGAGGAAATGGTGACGGTCTAATTTGTATTTAGTAAATCAGGACACCAGAGAGACAGGCAGACTGAGGAAGTAAAGCCAAGCAGACCAAGTCTCCGTCCTAATGCCGTTCCCTTTCCGTGTATGTATATCGGTGTTGTGTTTTTCCTCTGGCATACATGAAAAGTTACTCCTGATTAAAGATGACGTTCCTGCAGTCCTGCACGGATAGGATTAAGATGCGGCAGGACTTGTGCTTTCTAATTGAATAATTGCCATTGGCCCAAACGGTCCCAGTGCGGAGCCTCTTCTCCACAAAAGTGTGCAATATTAACCATGACACAAGCTGAACCGGACCATAATTAATGGGACCAATCAATTACATATAATTACATACATATAAATTCAATTTGGAGAATTCCAGCGAGACAGGCTCCTCATTACGGAAATTGTGATGGAGTCCAAGTCCCTCTTGCAATGAGAATGAGAGTCCGTCACCTTCTGCAACTCGGTAACTATTTCCTCTGACTGAACTTTATTAATTTTACACTGATGCTGCAGAATATCGCAGGTCTTCTTATCCACAGACCCTGGACATGGAGGACAAATATAAATTTGTAAGAAACTTGAAACTGTAGGGAAGTGGATTATATCTGCATGCTACTAGAAATAATCTTTGTTTGATTTGTGGAATAGGTTGAAAAGTTTTGTCTGTGATTTTGAGCAGCGGTGCACTTTGACTCTGGTTCAATGATTGGATTGTCTTTTCAGTGTTGTCATGGACTCTAAAGACGAGTGTTATGAAGCTTCATGAGCTTCGTGTCAGAGTTGTGAGATAATATCTTTAAATGAAAAATCACCACATGGTTTGTACGTTCAATATTTTTTTTTTGTCTTCCACAGAATCAGTTAATAGGGGGCACGGTGTCTTAGTGGTTAGCACGTTTGCCTCACACCTCCAGGCTTGGGGGTTCGATTCCCGCCTCCGCCTTGTGTGTGTGGAGTTTGCATGTTCTCCCCGTGCCTCGGGGGTTTCCTCTGGGTACTCCGGTTTCCTCCCCGATCCAAAGACATGCATGGAAAGTTGATTGGCATCTCTGGAAAATTGTCCGTAGTGTGTGAGTGTGTGAGTGAATTAGAGTGTGTGTGTGTGCCCTGTGATGGGTTGGCACTCCGTCCAGGGTGTATCCTGCCTTGATGCCCGATGACGCCTGAGATAGGCACAGGCTCCCCGTGACCCGAGGTAGTTCGGATAAGCGGTAGAAGATGAGTGAGTGAGAGTGAGAGAGAGAATCAGTTAATGTCGGCTACAGACTACAGCCTTCCAGTGGGTGACTATGACGCTTATCAATAAAGAAACTATGTCTAGTTTTTCCTTGCTATATAAACAATGGTAGAAGAATTTTAATAGATTTAAACAGCTTGGTGTAAAAGAAACAGTGCTTTCGGTTTGCAGTTAATGATAAAGTCGCTGAGAGTTAGCTTTATATAGCTGCATCTCCTAATAATTATTATTTTTTTAATTAGCATTCATTACCATTGCTAGCTAGCACTATCTAAAGTACCACAGAAATTGTAAGTAAACACTGATTTTGGCCTCCAATGATGTCTGTAAAACTTGTCCAGCTCTTAATAGCCATCCTCCACCATAGTGAGATTGAAGATTAGCCTTTCTATCAGGTTCTTCACCTACACGAGTAAACTGTGTTTTTATTCACCTTGTTAATGCCTGCCTTGAGCAAATAAATTTTCAAGGCCTCATCCATATATTTTATTTTTCCACCTGATATTGATTGAGTGGCTGCTTCGGTTTATCCTCGGGTGTAGATAACTCTCTCTTACTCACTCACTCATCTTCTACCGCTTATCCGAACTAACTCGGGTCACAGGGAGCCTGTGCCTATCTCAGGCGTCATCGGGCATCAAGGCAGGATACACCCTGGACGGAGTGCCAACCCATCACAGGGCACACACACACTCATTCACTCACGCACTCACTCACTCAATCACACACTACGGACAATTTTCCAGAGATGCCAATCAACCTACCATGCATGTCTTTGGACCGGGGGAGGAAACCGGAGTACCCGGAGGAAACCCCCGAGGCACGGGGAGAACATGCAAACTCCACACACACAAGGTGGAGGCAGGAATCGAACCCCCAACCCTGGAGGTGTGAGGCGAACGTGCTAACCACTAAGCCAAATAAGGAATCATAACCAATAATTTAATATCCAATAATTTAACCAATAATTAAATAAATAAGGAATCATTCTGAAAGGTTGAATTAAACTCAGGTGAGTTTGTCACCAAGGCTATCGCCGGTAGTGGAGTGTAGTAGTGGAGGGTTATCATATGGTCTTAGCATGCAGATACGCATCTATCTTTATTCTCGCATACCCTGTCGGGAAACAAGTTGGCGCTCATTATGTGTATTATTATGTGGTGTTATTGTGCCTTTCAGCTCATCGTTTCTTCAATCTCTCTTGTTGTATTGGAAGAATACGCTCTTGTGCTCTAGTGTGTGTGTATCCCTCATTTATAAAATAACTCCAACGCTGGAGAAATGACACTAATGGGTTTTTTTATTACATGTAACAGTCTGCGAAATAATAAGAATATGTACAGTATGTAGTTCATCCGAAGGAAAAAAAAAAACACTGAAACTAGGTCCCGGTTCCTTGTTTAATCTTGAGTATGAGTTGCCAATCACCTCCCAAAAACATGATGTTAATTGAACTGGCTGCTTTATTTGACCCAAATATTTGTGACTGTGGTGGGCACGGTGGCTTAGTGGTTAGCGCGTTCACCTCACACCTCTAGGGTTGGGGGTTCGATTCCCACCTCCACCTTGTGTGTGTGGAGTTTGCATGTTCTCCCCGTGCCTCGGGGTTTCCTCCGGGTACTCCGGTTTCCTCCCCCGGTCCAAAGACATGCATGGTAGGTTGATTGGCATCTCTGGAAAATTGTCCGTAGTGTGTGAGTGTGTGAGTGAATGAGAGTGTGTGTGTGCCTTGTGATGGGTTGGCACTCCGTCCAGGGTGTATCCTGCCTTGATGCCCGATGACGCCTGAGATAGGCACAGGCTCCCCGTGACCCGAGGAAGTTCGGATAAGCGGTAGAAGATGAGTGAGAGTGAGTAATATCACTGTTCATCTATATCGATGCTGTTTGTTGTTATTTCCATTGTATCTGTAGTCCAGACGCCCACGATGTCGCAATTATTAGGTACAAACCTACAGCAAGAACCTAATACAAGCATGACAGCTGGCTATATGCTGGTTTTATGATGTGGATCCATTGCAGCAGAAAGCAAATAAAAATCTTCAAGTAGAAGAAGTATGAGTATGAATCAGGCGAGTATGTAAACTACACTTACATACAGCTCAACACACACAGAGAGAACACATAAGTTGCTTGTTGGTTGAAACTCACATGTCCTTTCTCCATTACTTGTGCCTCAGCAATGCTGAGATGGATTGGTTCGTGGCGTAGAGGAGCAGATGTTGAATATGGAGGGCTCCATTAACACAGATAGAGTCATGTGGGGAAATTGGGAAATGAGTATGTGACAATAGTACAGGAAAAAAAAAAACATGTGTGATTGAGAGGAGATAAAATAGGATATAGGTGAGAGAGGGTTGACAGAAAAAGGTATGGCTATTGTTCTTAATCGCTGTTGTGCTGAATCGATAGGCACTCATGCATGCTTCATTATCTGTGATGTGACTGAAAGGGCCACAATTAGCTTAGCAGGGTGGTGAAGTGTGTGTGTGTGCGTGTGTGTGTTGTGTGTGTGTATTTGTGTTTTGTGTGTGTTTCTGTTGAGTGTGTGCGTGTGTGTGTTGTGTGTGTGTGTGTGTTTGGGTTGTGTGTGTGTGTGTGTGTTTGTGTTGTGTGTGTGCGTGTGTGTGTTTGTGTTGTGTTTGTGCGTGTGCGCGCGCGTGTGTGTGTTTCTGTTGAGTGTGCGTGTGTGTGTGCTGTGTGTGTGTGTTTGGGTTGTGTGCGTGTGTGTTTCTGTTGAGTGTGTGCGTGTGTGTGTTGTGTGTGTGTGTTTGTGTTATGTGTGTGTGTGTGTGCATTTGGGTTGTGTGTTTGTGCGTGTGCGCGCACGCGTGTGTGTGTGTATATGTGTGTGCGTTTGTGTGTGTGTGCATTTGTGTGTGTGTGTGTGTGTGTGTGTGTGCGTTTTTTTGTGTGTGTGTGTTAAAGATCATATAGTAGAGGACAATGTTACTTTGATGTGATCTTTTGTTTGTAAGGAAGCTTTATTTTGTCCACACGTGATGCACACACACACACACACACACACACACACACAAAATGTTATACACCACATGCTGTTTCTACAATTATTCTCCATCATCCTGAGTGTTTGGACCCTAAATGTATTTTCAAACAACAAGTCGTTAAGTAGAAATAATTAGATATTAAGTCATAATAATTGCTTAGCAAGAGCTTCCATATCGAACGAGTTTGTCATCTGCTACTACAGAAGGTTTTCAGTGTATTCTTTTATACAGAGGAATATAATGTAGGGTTGTAACGTTTTTTTTTTCCGGAGGGACGAACACTTTCAGGCAGAGGATCTCTGTGGATGGTTTGTACCTTTACTGTACATATCTATTCAGAGTACTGAACCTATTCAGTGAATTGAACCAATTGAACCGATTCATCAGTATTTTTTACATGGTTGGTATTTTTTTTCTTTTCCAAAAGTCCAGTCAGTGTATCGGTGTACCGATTTACTTCAGAATTAGATAGAAGCCTCACAAAAACCAGAAGAGAGAACGGTGATATTAATCTCTGAGACGGTGTGAGCAGTTGGTGATACGAGTAGCTGTGTGAGGAAATGAAATGAATCTCATAGGAAGCCCACGGACGCTAGTGTCAGCTCTGAGACGCAGATACTACCTTCTCAAGCGGCCTTCTTTCTTTCATCTAAAGATCCACGCCTTTTTCTACAGGAGATTCGTATCTATTCATTAGCACTTTGTTCTGTACTGATACTGATACATCCTCACGCTCTAATACAGATATTTATCAGCCTTTCTACCAATTACACTTCCACCAAGGTTGGACAAAGTAATTACTCTGTCACATTTCAGCCAAATGTATATAAGCAGGTTTATCGTAGCTTGTGTAGGATTTAGGGCTCGAATCAAAGTTCATAGCATTAAACTAAACTAGGATATTCAGAAATCAGCAAACATAAAGCACAAAACTAGGAAGTACAACAAGGAACAACAAACATTGAACATGGGAAACTAAGACGTGGAAATGCAGGAGACATACTGTATAGAACATCTGAACACATTAGGGAATAAACCAACGATCAGACAGAAGCAGAGATGGGAATGAACCAAAACAAATGCAGGTAGCAAAATAAACTAAATCACACATTATTAACTCCAAACCAAACAAATAACAGCAGCAGTCTTTATGCTGGGAAACTTGGAAAGGGGGATTTAGGATAATAAGCTTTAGATAAAACCTGAGATTCAGCTGCATATATTTCTTCTCATTATGAAGATGTTGCAAGTGAAGCAGGCATTCAACAGTTTAGGGATTCATTCATTCATTCATTCATCTTCTACCGCTTATCCGAACTACCTCGGGTCACGGGGGAGCCTGTGCCTATCTCAGGCGTCATCGGGCATCAAGGCAGGATGCATCCTGGACGGAGTGCCAACCCATTGCATGGCACACACACACACACTCTCATTCACTCACGCAATCACACACTATGGACAATTTTCCAGAGATGCCAATCAACCTACCATGCATGTCTTTGGACCGGGGGAGGAAACCGGAGTACCCGGAGGAAACTCCCGAGGGACGGGGAGAACATGCAAACTCCACACACACAAGGTGGAGGTGGGAATCGAACCCCGACCATGGAGGTGTGAGGCGAAAGTGCTAACCACTAAGCCACCGTGCCCCCAGTTTAGGGATTGGATTCGATTAAATTCAATTTAATTCAAGTTTATTTGTATAGCGCTTTTTACAATGGACATTGTCTCAAAGCAGCTTTACAGAACATAAACATAGAACAGTAGGTAAACATAAGGAGAAGTATAAAGAATTAATATAATAAAAATTCAAAATATATATAGTTCACAGTATGTATGTATGTATGTATGTACTGTATGTATGTATGTATGTATGTATATGTATTTATCCCCAATGAGCAAGTCTGAGGTGACTCAGGCAGCAGTGTTAAGGAAAAACTCCCTTAAATTGGTAAAGGAAGAAACCTTGAGAGTAACCAGACTCAAAGGGGAACCCATCCTCATATGGGTGACACTAGAGGGTGTGATTACAAATATACAGTCAAACAAATCCTGTATTGGTGTAAGGATCACATGGAGTTCAGATCTCCTCTTAGTATCACAGAGTCCAACTGGAGCTGGTAGATCTGTAGATGTCTCAGGATTCTCACAGAGTCGGCCTCATCTCAGTGGAGGTCCGAGATTTGATCTCATAGCTTTCCTGTACAGAAACTGCTTCACAGTTTCCTCCATATTCATGTTGTCTTCTTCAAATGGACCTTTTTTTTTTGGCTGGCTAATGAGACACCAGAGATGACCTGCAGAAGATGGTGCTACTAGTCTGGGATTTTGCTCAGTCACAAAGACAGGAAAAACCCAGTTCTACCTTAAGGGAAGCCCCAGGGCAGCTTCCAGTGGCTCCCTGTTGCAGAAGATTTAAAGCACTGATGCTTGATTAGAAAGACAAAATGGACCTGAGGACATTTATTAAGCTCTGCTCTGCACCCCACTCCTATTGACACCAAGCAAGTCTCAATTCGACCGATCATCCCTCAGCCCTTAAGGTAGGAATGGCTTTTCTCAATTCTGGTACCCAGGTGGTGGTATGAAATTCCCCCGGCTATATGAACAGCTGAGTCACTGGCTCTCTTCAAACAATGACTGAAGACTAGATTGCTAGCGGGCACTGTTCATCAGCAGGCCTTACAAGCATCTGTCACACTGTCAAGTCTGCTTGCTGAACTGGCCATGCATTCCGAAGCACCAAAGATTTACTGGATTCAGTATTTAACAAAGATTAATGACTACCAGACTCACTGTGGCGTTAGATGAATCCTGATTATCTCCAATTCCTTTTTATGCCCATCTTCAAATCACGTCCTTTATCAGGCGAAAAACTCATGGGAAAGCGCTTTGGCAGGGACACAAAGTGAATAGCTTAAGTACGCTTTGAGGGTGTCCTATATTTTTTTTTTGTCTTTTACATGCTAGTTGACCCAACTTCTTCAGAGTGTTGCCCTTTAAAAGCAAAATTGCATGCAGTCTCTAAAACATCGTTGGAAGGAGAAAAATACGAAATGAAAAGAACAAAACGACATGCATGGTAGGTTGATTGGCATCTCTGGAAAATTGTTCGTAGTGGGTGAGTGAATGAGAGTGTGTGTGTGCCCTGCGATGGGTTGGCACTCCGTCCAAGGTGTATCCTGCCTTGATGCCCGATGATGCCTGAGATAGGCACAGGCTCCCCGTGACCCGAGGTAGTTCGGATAAGCGGTAGAAAATGAATGAATGAATGAATGAATGTTCTCCTCAGGAAATCAAGGCAAGCGAGTCATTTTGATCGTTCCCTTTACTTAATCTCATTTTGGCTCAAGCGAATAGTTGAGACAAGACAAAACAAAGCGGTTGCCACAGTGCCAGCTTGGGTTTTGAACTTGTGACCTTCCCATCAGGACCATTGGTAGTCCTTCTATTGCTTCTCTATGCCATTGTATCTTCCAGCTTTTGGTACCATTTATTTGACAACTCTTATGCTGCTGTGCCTCATCTATCCTAACAGACTTACTTCATTCTGATGCTCTAATTCTGCTTGATGCTTCTGCACTGCCCCACAGTCCCACATTAATATATACCAAAGATATTCACTTCCCAAAACCAGTTCATCCCCAAGTCTTCCCCTTGCTTCAATGGACGATCTCACCTGGGTATTGTAGGTTTGTACTTAGGACTGTCTTGTGTTCAGCTCATATGTGTGTCTTTGCTCTTCTGCACCTGAATACTGTACTGATTTATAATCCATCAGCCAGAACAAGATTGGTTCTTTTTGTAGACTGGTTCCTCTCCAGGGTTCTTTAACTTGTCTTAGGGTTCTTCCCTTAAATCTATGTAATGATGCTTTGCTTTAACTGAGGTAAGGAAGACGAAGTTAAACAAATCCCAGATGCACTTGCCAAACCCCTCCGGCTCAAGCAACAAGTTCAATATGTATGTAAATGAGAGGTAATCAGTGTAACATGTGTTGAGCCTCTCAAATGTGTTAATAGTGTCATTACACTCTTACCTCCTCCCTTTAATTGGTCTCAGTCTCTCTCTCTCTCTCTCTCTCTCTCTCTCTCTCTCTCTCTCTCTCTCTCTCTCTGTACTCCTATCTCTATCTATTTCCTATGTGAGATAGTAATTTATCTCCTCTCTCATGCTTGTACGCTTAAGCTTTCTTCCTCTTTCTCTCTCTCTCTGTTTTTCTCTCTGAACTGGAACAGGTGGAGTATTAATTATGTATTAAAATATACAGGAGCCCAGCCACGATCCGCTTCACAGCACACCTTCTCATGCTATGGACTCCGGCGCTGCTTCTCTAGCCCACCCTCTTTCTCTCTCTCTCTCTCTCTCTCTCTCTTAAACCCTGCTCCCGTTTTCCATCCTTACTCTATCTCTCTTCAGCCCTTATTCTCTGCCCAAGCATGGCTCTCAGAAGTTCAGGGCTGAAGGACTCTATTTCCATACTGGGCACGTCTCCCGGAGTGAAAGGAGCTTTTGTTTCTCGTGCACACTTCCTCCAACAAAACCCAGCCACAGGAAAGAGAAACACTCAAGTAAATGTCCCCAGGTCTTTCATATATGAGCAAAAGCTTCCATTTGGCCACTTTGTTGTATATATATATATATATATATATATATATATATATATATATATATATATATATATATATATATATATATATATATATGCTGTGCACTGTTACGAAAGATTTATAAAAGTGTGTCTGAATATATAGGAAGAGAGAGAATATATACAGACTATATAAACAAACTATATGTTTGTTCATGCTTTATTCTGCTCATGGAGTTTTTGGCTTGTTCCTTTGGTTTTGTCCTGGACTCTTGTCAGGATTGCAATATATGTTTGTCTTTCATTTGATAAATCTGGCTCTTGACTATATATTTGTTTTGTTTTCATTATAAATACACCATGGATGTGATTTTATACTATTTTACAGTGGTATGTCATTAATTAATTAATTAATTAATTACCGCTTATCCGAACTATCTCGGGTCACGGGGAGCCTGTGCCTATCTGTGGCGTCATCGGGCATCGAGGCAGGATACACCCTGGACGGAGTGCCAACCCATCACAGGGCACACACACACTCTCATTCACTCACACAATCACACACTACGGACAATTTTCCAGAGATGCCAATCAACCTACCATGCATGTCTTTGGACCGGGGGAGGAAACCGGAGTACCCGGAGGAAACCCCCGAGGCACGGGGAGAACATGCAAACTCCACACACACAAGGTGGAGGCGGGAATCGAACCCCCAACCCTGGAGGTGTGAGGCGAACGTGCTAACCACTAAGACACCGTGCCCCCTAATTAATTAATTAATTCATTAATTCATTCATTCATTCATTCATTCGTTTATTATCTTCTGTCTTTTCTGGTAAGGTTTGCAGTGAGTATATTTTTTTGTATACTGCTGAGAACTGTGTATTTGGTATTTGACCATGACAAGAATCTGAAGAATAAAAGTTTTTTACCTTAAAAAAAAAAAAATAATATCATGAACCCACTTCTGATGTTTGGATGAAGCAGGGTATGCTTACATGACAGTTAATTTTATCAAAACTACTTACAATTGAGCAGATGATGTGGTTTAATGATGTCATACTCTAAAGGTCAAGGGCACAACAGTGGTGGTGCCAAAATACGAACTCGGATACTTCTGATTCGTGGCCCAAAGCTTTTCCCAGATGCCCGTTGCTCTCTGCTTGTCGAGCTCACAATTTAGCACACATTGCATCTACAGAATGCTTTTATCAGGACCTGCACTTGTCTACCCCCAAGTGTCTCCTGAAGAGCATGGTGCACTCTTGGCTTTATCCTCCGAGCGTCCCACTCAGCTCACTGGAAGTGGCTTTCAAGGAAGGGGGTTTGAAAAGATCCAGACCTTCTCCAATCACTCCCATGGTGTATAAAAACAGCAGGCACGTTAACCTTCAAGTTACCTCTGCTGATGATTAGGAGTAAGATGGTGTTCTCCACATAGCCTGTCGTTATTTTATTTTGTTTTATTTATTTTTTTATCAGTGCTGTTATCTGTAAACCATGCTCATAATCACAGCAAGGTGTTTTCCCTTCCTTAAGCACCTCTTTACTGAGTAAACAGAACGAGAAATGAGGCCTTTCTCTAACTTGCTGGAAATCATTGATGCACGAACAATAAAATGAACAAGAAAAGGAAAGAGTGAGAAAATGAAATGGTGGAATGTGAAAAAAGACAATAAATAGGACTCCTTAACAAAGTAATGCTTGAATTAAATTAGCCAAGAACAACAACGATGCCTTTGTTTGTTGTTGGTTTTCACCCCGTTGCTTTCTGAGGCCTTATTTTGTTCCGGTCTTTTGAGTACTAGCAGATTTTTGAGGTTGCTAGGTAACTAAGATGGGTTTATTTGCAAGTGCCAGGGGTTCTGGGGTAGTTGGCAGGATGGGGTAGATGTGGGGGTATTTGGCAAGAATTTATAAATATGTGATGCATTTGTTAAGCACTGGTCATAGGGTTATGTCATAATCCTGTGCTTGGGGCAGTATTTGGTGGCTCTCGAATACTTCTCAGATTCTGTTAACTCTAACAAGAGAATCTAAATCTAAAACCTATAAACCCATTAATTCAGCATTAGACACAAACATTCACCATTTGAAAGACCATTTTCCATCAAATACCAAGATTCTCCATCTGAACTAACATTTGGTTCATGTCTGTTACCAACATTTATCAGCTAGCATTCTCCATCTAGCAACAATTCTTTGTCAAAAACAGTACTGTTCTTCATCAAACACAAATAGTGCCAATCAGAAGCATTACAATGATCCATTTAACCCTTGTATGATGTTCGTATGTTTGTTACTCAGCCGGTGTTCGTGGGTCTGTTTGACCCACTGCATTTTTGGGTTTTTAATTCAACACAATCAAAAATTGTGATGTTAAAATACTCTACAGATGTTTACTTCATCCCAATTACAAGCAATATAAACAGCATATCGTCGCTGTCGGGCGGAATCCTCGTATCTCCAAAACCGTTATTTTTCAGGAAATTAAAAAAACGCCGTACCTTATCTGCAGTGCACAGGGTTTAGTCCGCGTTGCAGTGGATTGTCTTGCGCTAAATTCCTGTCCTCAGACGAGCACCAGAACTAGCGGGGGTCAAGATTATTTTTTTTGAGCCCAGTGTTTTGAAGACATTTACCTCAGAAGACGTGTTGATTCGTTGCGACTCTTCTTGAGGAGAAATATGCCGTGAAGCTCTCCCGCGGAGTGAGGAAGAGGTGGACAGTTGAAGTGTCCAATGGAGTTATGAGATTTGCGCTCAAGCTATTTTCAAGACTTTAGATTGGTTAATAACTTGTAAAAATAACAGACCCACGTGGGGACTGACCAATAGCATCGATATGTGAAAAAATATGAAATTGACCATATTTGGACATACGAGGTTTCCGCCCGACAGCGACGATATATGGTTAATATTTGCCCTTTACCTTTATTACATCACATTTTTTAATTAAAGTGCTAATCGTTTTTTGTTTGTTTTTTAATAAAATGTAATAAAAAAAGAAAATCAAATTTAATCAAGATATGAGTGGGAAAAAAATCAGCAAATTTACAAGGAAGCAAAGATTTTCAAAATTACTGATGTTTATGAATATGGGTCCTACAGACCCGAACAACATACAAGGGTTAATACCAAGTTTCTCCATTAGAAATATTCCCATTCTTTGTCAAACACCAACATTCCCCATTAACAATGGTAGCTTTATACATCAAACACCAAGATTCTCCAATAGAAAACTTCTATTTTTCATTAAAAACCAACATCAGAAACGATAGCATTGTTTATCAAACACAAGCATTCTCTATCATCTAGTGTTCTTCATCTGCTGCAAAGCGCTAGCTTTCTCCATCAAACACTTATACTGCCCAGCAGAAATACTACCATTATCTATCCGCCACCGTGTTTCTCTATTAGAATGACTACAATTCTCCATCAAACAACATTCTCCATCATCTAGCATTCTCCATCCAGCACAAAACAATATTGTTCTTGATCGGAAGAAAAACATGTTTGTTTGGTGTTTTTTGCGTTTGCCTGTTTTGGTCCCTATCTGGATATAAACACTGTGAAGTGTCATTAAGTGTGGTAGATAAAAGCATAACTGTTAAAGAAATGTAAGAGTGTGTGTGTGTGTGTGTGGGTGTGTGTGTGTGTGTGTGTGTGTGTGTGTGTGTGTGTGTCCATGTCTTTGGGCGAGAGTGGTGGAGGTTGACGGCTCCATGAAGGGCTGTGACATTCTACACAATACACAGAGCTGATACACACTCTTACTGACAGCTGTCTCTCTCTCCTTCTCTCTCTCTCTCTCTCTCTCTCTCTCACACACACACACACACACACACACATTCAGCTTCCTCTCTAGTATTCATCAATCCTGTGTTCTTCTGCAGGCCTGCTCTAAATTCATTCCTCTGTGCTCACACACCCAAAAGACAGCTTTCCCGTCAAACTCATGAAGAAATAAAGCTATTGTTACTCTACACACTTCTCTCTACACGACACATAAAAATGAAATACCACAATCAAATATGTATCTGGAAGTCTGGAGTATTGCTTTCTCTGAAAAGTTTCCCATCGCAAAAATCCCAAGAGTTTTTATATCAGAACCATCTCTGTGACCATTGTTTCAAATAAAAATACAGATTTTCTCTCCAGACTTCGAACGAGCGAACGAGTGAAAGTAAATACACAAAAAAAAACCTCCTACGTTGGTACATTATACTGTATAGTGTTTTGCATAAATATTGACCCCCTTGAACTTACAATCCAAAATGAGAATAATTGCCAGTAAATGAATGAGTCAACACACAATAGGCCATAATATCAAACCAGAAATCAAGCTGGTTAAAAATAAATAAATAAATAAATAAATAAAATAGGTCATTAATCATAGAAGGGAACAAGGGTAAAGCTCAGCATGATGCTACCACCACCATGATTCACTGTGGAGTTGGTGAGAAATGCTGGCCTTCTGCCAAATATAGAGTCCCAAAAAAATAAATAAATAAATAAAAACCTCTAATCAGCCTCATCAGATCAGAGAACTTTTGACATGTTTGTCGAGTCTCCAACATGCCTTTTGGCAAACTGCAAACGGAATTTCATACGGCTCGCCATTCATTCACAGATTTGTGTAAAGCCCAGGCTAGAGTTGCCTTGTGAACAACTTTTCTGTTTATTTAATCTATCCGGTCAGTGACGGACAGCCTCCTCTAGGCAGAGTTGCAGCTCTGCCATATTATTTACAATCTTCAACAATGGATTTAATGGTGCTCCACAGGATATTTGGCTTTTTTTTTTCCAAATCAAACCCTGAATAATAAGTTTCCAGAACTTTGTCCTGGACGTTTTAGTTTTTTATTTATGTTTTCTAACCGTATCTAGCAGGTGTATGGAAATCTCATGACACGTTAATTACACACAGACGGACTCCGTTCGTATAACGACATGAATTTTGATGAACATTTGATAATGAATTTATGGATTTATGTAAAGATGCAGGAGGCACGGTGGCTTAGTGGTTAGCACGTTCGCCTCACACCTCCAGGGTTGGGGGTTCGATTCCCGCCTCCGACTTGTGTGTGTTCACCCTGTGCCTCGGGGGTTTCCTCCGGGTACTCCGGTTTCCTCCCCCGGTCCAAAGACATGCATGGTAGGTTGATTGGCATCTCTGGAAAATTGTCCGTAGTGTGTGATTGTGTGAGTGAATGAGTGTGTGTGTGTGTGCCCTGTGATGGGTTGGCACTCCGTCCAGGGTGTATCCTGCCTTGATGCCCGATGACGCCTGAGATAGGCACAGGCTCCCCGTGACCCGAGGTAGTTCGGATAAGCGGTAGAAGATGAGTGAATGTAAAGATGCTTTGCAAAAATGTCTGTTGTTAAGAGCACCATTTTCGGTTTACAGTGTTTGGTAGATGCCCTTATCCAAAGGGACTTATATTTTCTCACTTTATACAACTGAGCAGTTGAGGGTTATGGGCCTTGCTCCAGCGGTGGCAACTTGATGGACCTTTCAACCTTCTGATCTACAGTCCAACACCTTAACCACTAGGCTACCTCAATTTGAATTGAAATGAATATTACTGATAGTCATTAGCAAAATAATAAATATTTGTGGAAATATGAATAGAATTGTTTCCTAATTCTGCCGACGTCACATACTATACGCGTGTGGGATTGTACCGTAGGTTATAGATTTAGGGGATTAAATCTAAAGTTTGTACGAAAATCTCAATAATAAAATTTTGACCAAATGCAGTAATAAGTAAATGTATTTAAATCCGTTTTTCTTTTTTTTTCTCCAGTCCATCCGGGAGGTAACCGGATACGTGCTGGTGGCTCTGAATCAGTTCGACTATCTCCCTCTTGAAAACCTGCGCATCATCCGTGGTACTCGGCTTTACGAAGACCGATACGCCCTTGCCGTCTTCCTCAACTACCGCAGAGACGGGCATTTTGGACTGCGCCAGCTCGGCCTCAAGAACCTCACAGGTATTTGCCTTAGGAATACATTTTAAAGTGTGCATTCTGGATTGTGAACCTTAAAATATTAAAGAGAGGAAATTAAATCACGGTTCCTTAAAGAAAAGTTGGCATTTCGGATGCGAGGCTTTTTCGTCTGTTTGCAGGACGCTTTCGGACTTTTGGATTGCTTTTGGAGCAAAAACGTCTTTCAGTGAGGTGAAGGCGCATGAATATGTATTTGATATGTGATTGATTTGTTTTCTCATTCTCGTCCGGGAGTTGCAGGGGGGGAGGACGATAGACAGCCCGCTGAGCTCAGCTGAATAATTGCGTTCAGAATTAGAGCCGTAAAAATTCGGTTCTTATTTTGAGGGAAAATGGCAGGAGCTTGTTTAGAGCGAGCAGTCAAGGTCAAACCTGGCAGTATGGCTGACATTGCCTTCAAATGAAAGCAAACGTTTCTGGGTTACGCTGTTAGCCAGAGGTATTAAAACAGGTTTAATTAGGTCCCGCCTTTCACTTCCAGTTTATCTGGAATTTGGCCTGTGGCTTACGCTCGGTCGTCGTTTTCTCCGACAAATCACATAATTGTGTGGACATGATCCGCCGTCAATAGGTTCAGGCTCGGGTGTGCTATTAAAATGTCTCTTTGTGCCACAGGGCATCCAGCAACCAAAACGCACTAGAATTTGATGGATTCTGAAATGAAATTTTATGTTTCGAGGCAGTTTTGTGAAACGGAGGCTTTTTTTTTAGTGATATTATTGTGCTGAAAATATCCGTCACCAAACGTACTTCAGAAAATAAGAAGGAAATATAAGGACAATCACGCTTGGCTGTGCATGTGTGTGTTGTGTGTATGTGTGTGTGTGTGTGTAGCCAGAAAGACAAAGGACATGTGGTAATAAAAGGCATGCAACCTCACAGTGTGTAAATATCCCTGAACTTGCTACAGGCTAGTCCACAATAAAGCGTGTGTTTGTGGTGTGTGTGTGTGTGTGTTTGTGGTGTGTTTGTGTGTGTGTGTGTGTGTGTGTGTGTGTGTGTGTGTGTGTGTGTGGATTCTATCTTCAAATATAAAATATATTTTTGATTTTAAGATAAAAACACTTTTCATTTGAGGCTCATATTAACACCACTGTGGAGTGAGACATGACAGACATTTAATGATCAACATGGACACAACCGTAAGACACAAGTGTCCATCCATCCAAATTCCAAATTCATAAGAAAAAAGCTAAAAAGACTTATAACATTTCCGAAGGCTGCTTTGTAATGTAACCTCGTGAAAGTTCTGAAGTCTTCAGGACTGACGAGTTTACTGTACGCTTTGCTGTTCCTTTTGCTAGTGAGGGAATGACAGCTTATAGCTGCTATAATGTATGTAATAACAGTAAATAACTGAGTCACTGAAGTCTCTTTATCATGATAGGACAGAATGATCATAACATGTTATTATGTTAGACATAAACACAACATCGGGCTGTCTCTTCTTTTTTCTGCACATGTTTGTGTCCATCCCTGATTCTTCATGACTCATAAATCTATCTAGAAATCATGACAAGTTTAAAATGCAAAGCTTTACACCAGCCGAAGCCATCGTGATAGAGGCCGGTTTAATCGTCCTGCAGGATCGGGCTCGAAACTTTCCTTTCCTTGTCCATTTAATGAGCTGGCAGTGGAAACAGAGACCGGAAAGACTGAAGTCTCTCAAATTTTATGGAAGTGTTTATTAGTGTGTGGAATCAAACAAACAAAAATCTGATCTGTTCTGATGAGAAAAACAGCAAAACTTGGCAACTTTTATATATTTATTATAGTCTTTAGTGTTGTTATATACTGTACACTCACCGGCCACTTTATTAGGTACACCTTACTAGTACCGGTGTGGTCTTCTGCTGCTGTAGCCCATCCGCCTCAAGGTTCGACGTGTCGTGTGTTCAGAGATGCTCTTCTACATACCTCGGTTGTAACGAGTGTTTATTTGAGTTACTGTTGCCTTTCTATCAGCTCGAACCAGTCTGGCCATTCTCCTCTGACCTCTGGCATCAACATGGCATTTGTGCCCACAGAACTGCCCTCACTGGATATTTTCTCTTTTTCGGACCATTCTCTGTAAACCCTAGAGATGGTTGTGCGTGAAAATCCCAGTAGATCAGCAGTTTCTGAAATACTCAGACCAGCCCGTCTGGCACCAACAACCATGCCACGTTCAGAGTCAGTTAAATCACCTTTCTTCCCCATTCTGACGCTCGGTTTGAACTGCAGCAGATCGTCTTGACCATGTCTACATGCCTAAATGCATTGAGTTGCTGCCATGTGATTGGCTGATCAGAAATTTGCGTTAACGAGCAGTTGGACAGGTGTACCTAATAAAGTGGCCGGTGAGTGTATAGTGAAATACAATGGATACACAACGTCTACCCACCCCTGTTAGAACCCAGTTTTTTATGTTAATAAAAAAAAAATCAAAATCAAAAAAATAAAATAAAATAAAATGTTAAATAAATATCATTATTAATATATGACAATAATATAATTATTACTATCTTATTTTTTAACCTTCAGGTTGAAGGCACAATGTATTAAAATTAAATAAAATTGTTGTTGTTGTTGCTACTGCACACGTTGATATAAACGATTATTATTATTATTTAATTATTTTTTTAATGAAACACGTTTTTCTTCTGGTAACACTAGTATTATATTGTACTTCTATCATTAAGGTTATGCCGATAGCTAGCATGCTAACTGCCTGAAGTGAAAGTTACCTAGCTAGCTCTTAGCTCTCTTGGTCGTAGCTTCTCTTGATTAACTACACAAACAATACAGCAATGATTTAAGCTTTAAGAAGATAAAGAATAGAGAATGAATCAGGTTTGTTTTGCTGTAAACTTTATCGTTACATACTGTATTATGTCGTAGTCGTATAAAACTGTTGTTTACTGTATCGTGCAGGCATTTCAGTTGTTTTGTTGTAAATAATAAAGCCTGGAATCAGATTCTGAGGTGAAAAAACATTCCATTTTATCCACTTTCCCTTCAGCTACTGAAGGTTTATCCACAGATTTCGGCTAGTAAGTCCGATCTTTTTATCATGACCTGAACACACAATAAATTAACACCCAATCCGTCTGATTAAAGTTTCTCACACCAGTAAAGGGAAATGAAATGAAATGTCAAGCTCCTGAAGTCTACAGCTATGGTGACTCGGTCCCTCAGGGCCCCAAGGGTTCAGCGAGTAAACTTGACTTTAGATAATAGTGTATTGAAATAGATCTTAAGACAACAATTGGGAATTTAGCTAAAAGGTACAGTGGTGACGAGAAGTGAATTTGTTTCCTCTTAGCATTTTTTTTCAACTTATTTACATCTCCTTGATTTACATCGAACTCATTTGGCTGGTGCTTTTTATTCAAATCCGTGTACAGTTTTGTTTTAAGTGCTTTGCTCAAGGACACAACAGCGGTAGCTTGGCAGTGCTGGGATTTAAAGTCGAAGTCTTGACCACTTAGACGCCATTTTATACTTTTATTACGAAAAGAAACATTTCGTGTTCAGATCAAACGAGTCTAGACTGGGGGGGGTGACATAGCAGCATGCAACTTCAGGATCATGTAGCATGCATTAAGACTGGATCTCCACACATTTCTGATTGACAGGAAAAGTGAACAAACAGCATGACGAAATGAGCTTTCTGGCTCGAAACCTAGTCATTCATACTTTAAATAATTTGAAAGCATTAGCGGTAAGTAGACGAGACGATCTTGAATCTTTGCCAGCAGACTGTTGGAAAAGGTTTATTTTTCTGGTTGTCAGTCAAATGGACTCTTCTTGGCTACGTAACAAACCCTCGAGTGAAATCTAGACGTTTAGAATAAGAATAAATATGACAGTTGGAAAGCAAGAGCAAAAAAAGTGTTCGAAGTAAACATTGAGGAGAGAAGGAAAGAGTGCAGCGAGCGATTTTTTACCTGGAGCTCTGTCATCCCGTTAAACTGCTGATTTTGAAGTCCGCACGGTCCACGGACACACTAGCCACTGTTTGTGCTGCTAATTTCTCAACGCCTGGTCAGGGGGACGCACTAAAATGTCGAGTCAGGTCTTAGTTTGTTGCACTTCTAACATAAAACGCAAGCCGGGAATTATATAAAGGTCTGTGTGGGAAAAGGGACTTCGAGCTTTGACTAAAGATCAAATTGACCTGTAAAGAAAGAGCGCTGAGCTGCTGAGCTCTGTTTGTTGGCTTGCTTGCTTTTTAAAGTAATGTTCAGCTATTCTGTCCGTTTAAAAGCTCCTGACTGCGGTTATATGTATATATATATATACATTGTATATACACTCACCGGCTACTTTATTAGGTACACCTGTCCAACTGCTCGTTAACGCAAATCTCTAATCAGCCAATCACATGGCAGCAACTCAATGCATTTAGGCATGTAGACATGGTCAAGACGATCTGCTGCAGTTCAAACCGAGCGTCAGAATGGGGAAGAAAGGTGATTTAAGTGACTTTGAACGTGGCATGGTTGTTGGTGCCAGACGGGCTGGTCTGAGTATTTCAGAAACTGCTGATCTACTGGGATTTTCACG